>NC_057786.1:2856014-3068477 GCF_014825855.1 Bombus pyrosoma | reverse complement strand
TGTCGCTGTCGCTGTCGCTGTCGCTGTCGCTGTCGCTGTCGCTGTCGCTGTCGCTGTCGCTGTCGCTGTCGCTGTCGCTGTCGCTGTCGCTGTCGCTGTCGCTGTCGCTGTCGCTGTCGCTGTCGCTGTCGCTGTCGCTATTGTTATTATTATTGTGACTTTTACTCGATACGTATGTTACTTTCTTTATAAAAATGCAAATGAGTGGAACAAAATGTTGCTTATCACCCACATGACTTTACGTTAAGCCGCTATTTCTCGATAAAATTGCGGAGTATCTGCAAATTGTAATGTCGAGAAATCAATTTAGTAATTGTGTATTAACAAAATTCACATGTAATTTTCCGATATTATTCTTAGGCTACTTAATTCGCTTCATTATCTTCTTTTCACATGATTTTCAATCGTATCGTTGTACATTTAGATTTTATATGTATGCGCCACACGGTTATTGCAGAGTGATAGGTGCGTATTACATGGTGGATATTCCCATTGTTCCCATTGAAATTTACATAACAGCCCTTGTGTTAACAACAGGCACAGAATGGGGGCAACCTTCCTTTGAGACATTCATCACTAATCTTCTTAATCTCTCTGTGCTAATAAACTCTACGCTTCGAATGCTTAGCAAAATGATTGACGACTGCAACTATTTTCTGCTGACATACGCAGATTTTCATATCTTCATATTTTATTTTTAATATTTATCATATTTTGTTATCACACGAATACCAATATTTTATTACTAATTATCCAAATTAATTGCGAACAGTCTGTTCGGATAAGGGAATTTTTGTATGACAGAACTGTTACTTTCCTGATGTCCATCTTCAAAAAAATGTTCATCTTTGCAAACTTATGTTGGCTTTATGTATTTCAAAACAGAAGATAAATTATAATAATAGCAATACAAATAATAAAATTAAATAAACAGGTCCATCATTGAAAGTTCACTTTTGTTCTGTATTAAGGGAGAACCTAAATTGTAGCAATTGCAATACAAATAATGAAATTAAACAGAAACATACACATCTTTGAAAGTTTATCTTTGTTCTATGTATTTCAAGCAACATAATTTATAATAATAGCAATACAAATTATAAAACTAAATAAAAAGATGTTCATCTTTGAAAGTTCACTTTTGTTCTGTTTCAAGGGAGAACCTAAATTGTAGTAGTAGCAATACAAATAATGAAATTAAACAGAAATATACACAACTTTGAAAGTTTGTCTTTGTTCTATGTATTTCAAAGAACATAATTTATAATAATAGCAATACAAATAATAAAATTAAATAAACAGGTCCATCTTTGAAAGTTCACTTTTGTTCTGCATTAAGGGAGAACCTAAATTGTAGTAATAGTAATACAAATAATGAAATTAAACAGAAACATACACATCTTTGAAAGTTTATCTTTGTTCTATGTATTTCAAGGAACATAATTTATAATAATAGCAATACAAATAATAAAATTAAATAAACAGGTCCATCTTTGAAAGTTTACTTTTGTTCTGTATTAAGGGAGAACCTAAATTGTAGCAATTGCAATACAAATAATGAAATTAAACAGAGACATATACATCTTTGAAAGTTTATCTTTGTTCTATGTATTTCAAGGAACATAATTTATAATAATAGCAATACAAATTATAAAACTAAATAAAAAGATGTTCATCTTTGTAAGTTCACTTTTGTTCTGTTTCAAGGGAGAACCTAAATTGTAGTAATTACAATACAAATAATGAAATTAAACAGAGACATATACATCTTTGAAAGATTATCTTTGTTCTATGTATTTCAAGGAACATAATTTATAATAATAGCAATACAAATAATAAAATTAAGTAACCAAGTCCATCTTTGAAAGCTTATTTTTGATCTATGTATTTCAAAGAACATAATTTATAATAATAGCAATACAAATAATGAAATTAAATATGATTCGATTAGCGAATTACCCAACTTTCTTAGGAAATTTAATTCAATAAAATTGCATTCCTTTTGTGCCATTTTAGCTCTATTTCGAAAGACTGCAATACTTCAAAACGTTGAGGAATATCGTCATTACTATTATACTCGAGCTTCAATTCATTATTCGAAGCACACATTAGTGCATAACAAGCATAGCTAAGCATCACATTAGTATCATGGTCAATTGAAGAAGATTCATCACATTGAGACCATTCTATATGCGTCTATACCACAACGTTGGCGTTGTCACAATCACCGTATTCAATATAGAAAGAGAATTTCTTCCATATCTGTCATAACATTATGTTTCACCTCTGTCTTTATGGTGTCTTTAATGTACTTCACTAGCTTTTTCCATGCTCTTCTTAGTGTCACGCATTTGGCGTCCATCCAAGAAGTAGATGCCGCCATACCACCATTCAATCCTTTGAATTGCTTGCGAAGTTGTACCATTCTTTCGTCAGTAGCATCGTTGTTCGGATAAAAGAGAATCCGGATAACAGGGTTTCGCTAATCAAGGTCATACCGTATTATCATCATTGCGCACCGTGAATTATTTTTATCCACAAAATTCATAGGACAACGCGTTTCTGAAGTTTGGATGCTACATTTTTTATAATATTATCACAGTTAATTTGTTGAACATAGTAATAAATGTACGGTATAAACGCATATCAGGCGCAATTACAACATATAAGTAACGGCATAATAAATGACAGTCTACGTAATCGAGTTGAAACTTTCTACGTATTAACAATGTTCTAATTACGCAGTCATCCACCGGCTATTAATAGGTGTAAATATAAATTCCACCCGATTGAATTCACATAAACGATACGGCCATTCAAATCGAAATATTCTCCCGCTTCTTTGTGGTTTTCCAGCGTTCGCAAACAAGTTCGTAGTCGTGCCACAACGCCGTATAGTCATACAGTAAGTCGCAGCAACGTACATCAGAACATATTACAGTCGTCGTACCATAATCTTATGAATTACTAGTACACAC
Organism: Bombus pyrosoma; assembly: GCF_014825855.1. Classification (NCBI taxonomy): domain Eukaryota; kingdom Metazoa; phylum Arthropoda; class Insecta; order Hymenoptera; family Apidae; genus Bombus; species Bombus pyrosoma. The sequence continues at coordinate 3,065,499 of NC_057786.1, read as the reverse complement.
CATGGCCGCCAGTAAACAACGTACACGGCACGCTATATTGTTTGCGTTTAATCTGAGGAAAGCTACGACAGAAACCACTGAAACATATCTTTTAGAATAGGAGATAGGACGTGGGAAGGAATTTACTTAATCACTGATCTACGCACAAGAAGCTTACGCTCGTCCACTGAGCCTCGTAAACTCCGAAGAAAACAACCTGGCGACCTTCTACTTTTTCTACATATATATTTGCACACTTTGTGCGCATATATATACAAATAAATTAATTTCCCGCCTTTTGTTAGGTTCTGTTTGTTGCACAAACTCATCTTTTTAATTTTGAATTTTACCCACTTTAGCATAGGTCAAGATGTAAGAAAACAACTTAGAGCCATCGATGGTACACGACTTTCCCCTAGTTGACTGATTGTCATCGTCATCGGCGAGCAGTTATCAGCGAAATATATTTTTGCATAAACAAGAATCATATTCAAGAATCCATAAACAAAATTTAATTTTGTACAGGCGCCATCATAAGATTTAGACGTATTCGTGGCACGTGGTCCCATTTTGTTATGCCAATCTGAGGTTAGGGGTTAGGTCGCAAAGAGGTTAGGTTGCAAAGACTCTAAGGTGTCTAGAATATACCAAGAGGATAAGGTGACGATAGCTTTCAAACGAAATAAGACAGCAACTGTCTTCTCAATACGAGTCATTTCTTAATACTTGAAAATTATGTATTATTTATAATAAAATATTTGATAAATAAATAAATAAATTATGAAGGTTATGTAATATTGCTTCTCATCTTTTAGCTGCTCGATGGTGTTTGGTATAACGACATATGCTTTACTTTTGAGAAAATCCCATGTCCGGCACAAATCTAAATCTATGCGATCTATCTCACAGATCTATGCGATCCGATGATATAACGAACGTAACTTGCGCGAGATCACCGTCATCGACGAATTGCTTTGATAAAATGTTCTATTTAAAATCGTGACTCGCTCTTGAATTGTGCTACGCTCTATGCTATTAATTTTCCACGAATCCGTGAAACAATTGCCAAAGTGGAACAAAAGATGACGCGTCGTTCCGGTCTCGAGAGAGTTTCAAATTAGTTAGTTATATATTATCCACCCCGTAGTATTATTATTATATGTGTTATCAAGTATTATAAGTACAGCTTAATATAGTTAATGTATTTTATATCCATGTGTATGCGCGCGCGCGCACGTATGTGTATTTTAAAGCTTCCCGATGCGGTTTTCATAACACAAAGATTCTTTAGTTCAAATAAAATGCTAGTATCGTTCATGTCATTCTTTATAACGTTGTAAGAAAGCTAAGAATATGTGCCAGAGATCCATTGTACCTATCGTGCGCCGCGTGAATTGAAGAAAAACAATATTTTGCGAGGTTATGTAACAAATTCGTTCGCATTTCTTAAAAATAGGAAACCTCAAACATCGTTACTCTTATATAAGAAGTATTTAATTAACCATGTATATATTATTTTCTAAGGAATGAGTAACTTATTGTCATTATTATTTCGAAGCTTTCGTCGTTTTCTTGAAAATGTTTCGATACGTGCGTTTTTAAATTCTCGGAATTATTTAACGGTTACTCGTGAAATAAGTTTCCCAAATGTCGAAACAATTAATATCCCAATATTAATAGCATAGTTAGTGTTTCAATAATTTCCGACATTTATAGAAAGAAACTAATAATTATATAATCAGAAAGAAATTAATCATTTCTTCCGTACGATGGAAGAATTCCCAAATTTTAATAAACAAGGTAAAACTGCTGTTTAGCTCCCGCTTCTAACGACCTTTACCTTCACATATGCCATCAAAGTCAACCTCAGATCATGGCATCAACCTGCAGAAGATTTCAGCCGCCGTTTGTTCAGCGCTTGTTGTTTGTCGAGAAATTATTAATGAAATAATTTTAACAAGTCAAACGTACCTTATCGACGCTAAATACATGTGTAATAAGCCATCACATGCATACGCGTTATATACTAATATTACCGCACTTACGGCTCTGTTTGAATTTGAGGTTAGGTTTGTGTTAAGTCGTTCGTTATCGGCGGCGCTGTTTAAACCACTAGCTAGCCTAAACGATTTACGTATTCGCGAGAAGAAATGCGAAGAATTCTAGGAATTGGGTCGAAAAAACACGGGAGTAAGTCGAAAAGTATTCCAAACTTCACCCGAAAATAGGATGTGACTTCTGCCCAAGTGTTCCGAATATCAACGCGGAGAAATTCAAGAAAACGCGAGTTAACTGCCAGAGTAACTACGGACTTTCCTAACTACGTTATCATAATTAGGTTTGGGTATTTTTACCTCGCCTACCCTAACCTAACCCTAACCTCAATTCAAATGGAACGAAACGATTATGGACACAGCATTTGCGCCCACCCTTGCACACGAAGCGTCAATAATTTTTTAAGAAACAACGACCGACGTCTAAAAACTTCTGAAGGTTACTGAGGAGGACGACCTTGACGACATGTGTTAAGGCCAAGGTCATTGAATGTAGTTCCGCTAAACAGCAGTTTCACCACCATATTTATTTATATTACTTACACTTTTGTCTGTTGCAGTTAACGTACACGTATGTAATACTTTTTTAATATTGTCTAAAATATTACATCGAGAGGCAAGCGAATTTATTACTCAATCTAATAGTCACGGACGTGGGAAAAAATATTTTCCAAATATCTGGAGAAAATATCTGGAGAAAGGAAAAACACGTTTAATTACTGAACAAGTAGCAGAAAAAGTATAATATTAACTTCAGTCGGCGCGTCGTTGTTAATTCGTTTTGATGAGATCGACAATAACATCATCCGTTTATCGACAGGATCGTAACTGGGGATGAAAAATAGCTTCTGTATAAAAGCTGCAATCGTAAAAAGCAATGGTTATCGTGAGGTCAAGGAGCAGTGCTTACTGTGAAATTTGATTTTCGTCTTAAGAGAACTTTACTCTGCGTTTTATGCGATAAAAAGAATCATTTATTGCAAACTTTTCAAACTAATTAAACGTTAAAACAAAATAAGACCACGACGGTTGCAGCTTATAGCGAACAATTAAATAGATTAAGCGTAACTTCGAGAGATAAATGACCGGCAGTAACAAATAGCAAAAAATAGTTTTTTTTTTTAATCGACAACGTTCAGACACGTGCAAATAGAACGATAGAGAGAATTAACGAATTCAACTGCAAGTTGGTATCGCGTCCGTTACGCTCTCTCTTCTTCTGACATGTTATGATTTATTTCACAAAACTTTCCGCGTGGCAGCAACTTTAGCGGCACGGGCCATTTAAACGTGACGTTGGATCAATTTTTCAATCTAAAAGGCGAGATTAACAGATTTAAAAGTGAGAAATTCCCGTCGCAAAATCGCAGATGTATCGTCGATTGAAGTTGAATGTTGAGCACTCAAAACGTAATCACGGAAAAACATTAAGCTGCTACGCATGAAGCGACGGCTTCGTAAGTACACGTTTAAATTACTACAATTTTGCGCGATGTCTTTTAGCCGGAGTCGCACTAACGGACAATTGTCCGCAGACACGTGTCGCGGCAAATCAGCATCTTTCTTTCACGAAGAATTCACAGACGACGATGAATAAAATTCGAGTCCGGAGACCATTCGCGGATTAAAGTCACGTTCACACTGACGGACAGTTGTCGACAGATACACACGGAGGGGCAGGAGAGGGGAGGGAGGCGAGAGCTGCGTAAAAAGCACGTCCATAGACAAGAATTTCGTTTTCCATTCGAAATGTAAAACAAAAGACAACGTCTGCGGACGAATATAGAAAGAATGTGCTTTTCGCCCCGTTTGAGAAGCAGCGATCCGTATATGTATTGAGGCAAGGAAAGGCGAAAATAGAAAATTTGAAAATGCATGCTGTTCGTCGAAATCACTGCAAAGTCACGCACCACCTCTTCCTGGGTATGTCGTAAAGAATTTTCCTTAAATTGAACAAAGGTTAATTTCGTTCTATTTCACGGAACTATATGCTTTCTTTTATTAATCGATCTGTCGTGGCAAGATAACCTACAAGATAACCTATAAATTAACCTATGTTTTTAGGTCGGGAAACTGTCAGTATCGAACAAGAAGAATTTTTTGGCAGGGTTGAACAACGAATAAAATCATTAAATTCTGGTTTCTGTTAAATATTGTTAACCAAACATACGTGTAGCATTTTATGGTAGACAATTTTTTCGTCGTTATAGTATTAACTATTTATATTTCTATGACACATTATTTATTTGAAAGGTACAATTTCGAAAGTTTAGCGTATTCTTCTTTGTATTTAAGAGGGTTCGACCGCTTGGTAATGGTCATATTTCTACAAAGATCGATTTCAAGAATCCGTGTGTTTTATCTCCAACACATCGATAACCAGATCCATCCGGATGGCCTAATATAAATTTATTAACTTAGCCTGCTAACTGACAGCTATATAATACAGCTCCACTTGAAAAAGTAGAGATGACATGATAATTTGAAAAGTAGAGTGACAATAATGTCACCTTAAAAAATTGAAGGTAAAAATTTTCTCTTTCACAGTGACATTCTACGTAAGAGATGACAATGAGAATCTCCATATATACTTTTGCCCTGTCGCTTCTACAGGCTCAGTTGTTATATCAAACGGCGTTCATGGTGGGACACCCTGTATAACGTTTATTAGTATCCGCAGTTTTCGATATCCGCGAAAGGAATTTGTAATTTTCTGATAGCCACTGATTGTACTAACCGATAGCTATATAGCTGTAATACACCGCTATTCCACTATTTAACCAAAGTAAATTTTTCAAACTCGACATTAACACAGAACAGATCAGCCATTAAATCTTCCCTTTTCCTATTTTAGGTTCTCAAAGCTCCAGCGAAACAGCCATGCCTCTTCCTCCCCTTCTTTTCCTAGAATCCTTCTAACGTTGATCTGTTATCCTTCTTCTTGCTCCTGCCACACACCTGCCAAACATGTTCCCACGTTTCTTTATCCAAATCGCACAGCCTGCAATCTCTATCCTCCTCACTCACCCAATATTTGCTTTCTTTCATTCCATTGCCAACGTAAATCTGGCCACCCGTCTTAAACTTTCTCCGCTCCAGCCTTGATCGAAGTACTTTGAAATCCCCTCTCCTTTTCACCATCTGTACTATCTGTTGTATCTTGATTTCTCTATCTTTTGCCATCTCTCTCTCTCTCTCTCTCTCGGGCTTCTCTATTTATCCCTACTAACTCTTCTTAACTTCCTTCTTAGCTCTTCTTAAGAGCCTCCTCCTCTTCCCCTATAACCAACATATGGCTCCCTCTTCCCTTTGTCAACATAACCTTTTCCCTTTCCTTCTTCTATCCTCCCCTTATTTTGCTTCTTCCAACTTTTTTCCTACTCTCTTGCGAACATTCTCTTGCAAGCTTGCCATCTTTTCTCTGTCACAGCTTCTGTTCATAGTTTCACTCTGCGTTCCCTGTTCGTGTCCTCATCAGATCCCTCTGCAACTCTTCTCTAATCATAATACAAAAACATATACACTGGCGTCCATCAGTCCATCCCAACGTCCGGCTCAAGAAACTTTCAGTCTAATCTTGCACTCTTTCAATCTCCTTTCTCTCTTCCCAATCCGAAACTTTCGGTCCGTACGCTAACACTGCCCACACCAACTTATCGAATGACCGTAACTTCATCTACCATTCCATTCCAAATACTCTCTTTCCTATCCTCTATACTGATCTCATAACTGTTACCGTCTTTCTCACTCTTTCTCTTATTTGTACTCTTTCACCTCCGTTTCTCATCATCCTGTTCCCTCGAGTAAGTAAAATCCCTTCCTTATTCTATCTTCTTCTCTCAGTCCATTTTCTTCGTCCTTGCCCCTACTGTTTTAAATCTTATTATTATACAAGAGGAACGAAGAACAACGTAACTCTATGCATTTACTTACATCAAAAGAATTATGTGACTTATCGGCTAAAGAGATTGGGGATCTATAAATATTTGAAGAAACGGACAATTAATCTTCATCTAAATTTGAATAAATGAAATTTCAGGCCGGGAAAGTAATTGTTCTATTATCCGAACAATTTTGCCTCCCCATCAGTGCGGATAATGGAGGCCATACTGTAACGAATGCTCGTTAATATTTCGCATTGCTTTCACAGCACCATGTCTCAATTTATATTCGTAAAGATAAATTATTCGAATTTCATCGGAGTCCATCATTCGCCTTTTCTTGTTGCTAAACAAACGTAACCTCACTTTATCAACCAATGCGAAACGTGACGAATGCTATAGGATATGAGCTTTAACATGTCACGTGACATTTGACAATAACCGATGATTTTATTTATCGAAGATTTAGTTTAAGTAAAATGTGTCAGTTTGGGAGAACCACGCATTTCATGCATAACAAGTTACTAAATTATATGTTCCTTTCGCGGATATCGAAAACCGCAGATAATAATAAATATTATACAGGGTATCCCATGATAGGTGCCGTTTGATATAATTACTAGATGACAGAGATGATAGAATAAATATGTAAGGAAACTTTTATCACCATTTTTTTATGTAGAATGTCACCGTAAAAAGGTAAACTTTTGTCGTCAATTTGTCAAGATCGTACTAAGGTCATCTCTACTTTTTTTTAGATGCAAGTATGTATACATTTTTTATTCACTACTTGGTGCATGTTTTCATTCTGTACGAGGTATTTGTGTTGGAAAGTGAGATGTTTTAACTTCACTGTTGTCAGACTTATCGTATGAAAGACTTTAATATGAAATGTAAATTAAGACTGTCGTAGGATATTGTATCTAACTTTTTTCTTTATGTTTTTCTTATTATAACCTTAAAAAATTGAAAGTGAAAGTTTGTTTCTTCGCAGTGAAATTCTACATAAAAATTGATATTAAAGTGCTTTTACATTTTTATCCTATCATGTACTATTTATTAATTACATCAAACGCTACCTATCGATGGACACCCTATATATTGTACATGCTGAAAGTACATACTTACGATGTAGATTAGTTTATGAATTAAGCATAATAAAAAATCAGCAATCGTAATCAATATTACAATTATAATTTTTACAAGCATATAATTTGTACAAGTTCTGAAAAAACATTTACAGGTCTGTGAAAAATACATAGATGCCAAATGTATTTTTTACTCAAATAATGAAATTGTTATTAATAATTTTCACTTATTTAGTAATTGCTGCAAGTTGGAGCATGGGCGGCTACGTAATCGAGGTCCTTTTAGGTTATGAAGTTATCAAGCAATTAAGAAGTAAATCCAATGTTGTTGATCGCACTAGTTGTCAAAAGAGATAGACGTGGGGGCGAACCGATGTATGGCTAACGTTGGCAGCTCCAAGAGTTTCGTTATCGTGGACAAACTGACGTATGGTTAACGCCAGAAGCCACAGGAAAGGTCAAGATGTGGGAACGAATCAGCGTATGGCTAACGCCTGGAGCGCCATGAAAGTGATATACGAACGAACCAACGTGTGGGTAACGCTTGGAGTTGCAGGAAATCCTAATGCACACAATGCACTTAACATAGGTATCTGACTTATGATTAATTAAGGCTAAAACGCACGCATTTCACGGTATCTCACGGAGTCCCACGGAGTAAGACGGTGTCCAACGGTGGTCAACGTTGTCCAACGGTGCCTAACGTTGTCCAACGGTGCCTAACGTTGTCCAACGGTGCCTAACGTTGTCCAACGGTGCCTAACGTTGTCCAACGGTGCCTAACGTTGTCCAACGATGTCCCACGGTGTCCAACGCCGTGCAACGTCGTCCAACGTCGTCCAACAGTGTACAACGGTGTCCAACGACGTACAACGGTGTCCCACGTTGTCCAACGGTGCCTAACATTGTCCAACGATGTCCAACGCCGTGCAACGCCGTGCAACGCCGTGCAACGCCGTGCAACGTCGTCCAACGTCGTCCAACGGCGTCCAACGCCGTGCAGCCCAGTCTGGATCATCCAAAATTCCTCTGAAGGCTTTTTGATCCAAACTGGACTATAACGTGGGACGCCGTTGGTCCAGTCTAGATCATCCAAAATTCTTTTGGAGGCTTTTGGAGATCCAAACTGGACTGGTGCGTAGTTCTTAGCTTGGTATCGTTTTCCAAAGATTACTCAACTGATTAATTTTTTGGAAAACGATGCCAATTACCGGGTCTCACCACGAGGAGGTGACTACGCAAGAGACCCGCCCATGAGTTGTTTAACATTATGCAACTGTCTCGACATTCAACCTATTGGCAAGAATGTCCAGTTCTGACTCTATTTGGTCATGGGCCTGCGTAAAGAGATTATTTCGTAGCCTAAGCGCGAAACATCTATCTCCTACGCAGCAGTTACACGAGTCTTTACAAACGTGAAACAAAGCTTACACAACGCAATATCTATCTCCCACACAACGCAACATGTATCTCACACAAAACGATTACATCGATCAGTACATTCATCGTACAATAATTCGCAACCCTATCGGCAACATTCCGTATCAAAGACACATTTGTCTAACTTGGAACGAAAGAAAAAGAATAAGGCTAGTATGGAAAAGGAGCCCCAATAATCGGACGATGAAATAAACACCGCGGCGCGCGCGGAAGGAACGAAATCGCGATCTCTCGAAGGAACTAACAAACCTACGTGGCGTACCCCCGTGCACCAGATAACCCTAAGGTTCAGCGGAAAGCCCAAGCATTGACCTTCGCTCGATTCCTGTCACGTCGTTTGCAACTTGTCACGGTCGGTGGCACCAACCGATGATACCAGCGATCCAGCAAATGGGCCTGCAATTTAACACACTCCAACTGAACAAGTGACAGCCCGGGGAGGGACCGCTGATCAGGATTACAAAGGCAAGGCCCCAACTGAACAGTGGGGTCCACCCCCGCGGGTTTGCCACCTGAACAGGATTACGGAGGACGTTAAATGCAGGTCCCTGCCCAAGTACCGAAGTACCAATCGGACAGAATTGCAGATCTATGACTCAGGTATCACCAGCGCGATGACATCTCCCGCGATTCGCGGCAAACGACGAGCAGTTGTCGAGTAGTCACCAAGACAGAGGTGTCCTTGGGGCGACTTACGAATCCAAAGAGTTGTCCAGTGCACGTTGACCCACACGCACCCGGAATACGCGCGAGCGAGTACGCCACGCGGCAGTTTGAAAGAACTGAGCGATCGTGAACCGATAAATCGCGGGAATAATTTTTCCAATGTGGCAAGCGAGGGGACCAAGAAAGAGGGGATTTATATTTTTCGTTCCAAGGTGGATAAATATCTTTGTACAGAATGAGCTCACAATGCACATAACATAGGTATCTATCTTACGATTAACTAAGGCTAAAACGCACGCATCCCACGGTGTCCGGTGATGTCCCACGGTGTCCCACGATGTCCCACGGTGCCCCCGCGGGGGGATGTTAGTCCAGTCTAGATCATCCAAAATTCTTTTGGCGGCTTTTGGTGACCCAAACTGGACTATATTAGCGTAGTTCTTGGCTTGGCATCGTTTTACAAAGATTAATCAACTGATTAATTTTTGGAAAACGATGCCAATTACCGGGTCTCACCACGAGGAGGTGACTACGCAAGAGACCCGCCCATGAGTTATTTAACATTATGCATCGGTCTCGACATTCAACCTATTAGGAAGAATGTCGGGTTTTGACTCTATTTGATCATGGGCCTGCGTAAAGAGATAGTTATTTCGTAGCCTAACCGCGAAACACCTATCTCCTACGCAGCAGTTACAGGAATCTTTACAAACGTAAAACAAAGCTTACGCAACGCAACTTCTATCTCCCACACAACGCAACTTCTATCTCCCACACAACGCAACTTCTATCTCCCACACAACGCAACTTCTATCTCCCACACAACGCAACATGTATCTCACACACAACGATTACATCGATCAGTACAAACATCGTACAGTAATTCGCAACCCTATCGGCAACATTCCGTATCAAAGACACATTTGTCTAACTTGGAACGAAAGAAAAGGAACGAGGCTACCTTGGAAAAGGAGCACCAACAATCGGACGATGATAGAAACACGCGGAACGAACGAAATCGCGATCTCTCGAAGGAACTAACAAACCTACGTGACGTACCCCCGTGCACCAAATAACCCTAAGGTTCAGCGGAAAGCCCAAGCATTGACCTTCGCTCGATTCCTGTCACGTCGTTTGCAACTTATCACGGTCGGTGGCACCAACCGATGATACCAGCGATCCAGCAAATGGGTCTGCAATTTAACACACTCCAACTGAACAAGTGACCGGGGAGGGACCGCTGATCAGGATTACAAAGGCAAGGCCCCAACTGAACAGTGGGGTCCACCCCCGCGGGTTTGCCACCTGAACAGGATTACGGAGGACGTTAAATGCAGGTCCCTGCCCAAGTACCGAAGTACCAATCGGACAGAATTGCAGATCTATGACTCAGGTATCACCAGCGCGATGACATCTCCCGCGACTCGCGGCAAACGACGAGCAGTTGTCGAGTAGTCACCAAGACAGAAGTATCCTTGGGGCGACTTACGAATCCAAAGAGTTGTCCAGTGCACGTTGACCCACACGCACCCGGAATACGCGTGAGCGAGTACGCCACGCTGCAGTTTGAAAGAACTGAGCGATCGTGAACCGATAAATCGCGGGAACATTTTTTCCAGTATGGTAAGCGAGGGGACCAAGAAAGATGAGATTTATATTTTTCGTTCCAAGATGGATAAGTATCTTTGTACAGAATGAGCTCACAATGCACATAACATAGATATCTATCTTACGATTAACTAAGGCTAAAACGCACGCATCCCACGGTGTCCGGTGATGTCCCACGGTGTCCCACGGTGTCCCACGGCGCCCCCGCGGGGGAGTATTAGTCCAGTCTAGATCATCCAAAATTATTTTGGATGATCAAGACCAGACTATATTCAAGTAGTTTTTAGCTTGATATCGTTTTTCAAGTAATAATACTAATATTAAAAATAGTACTTAGTGTATTATTATTTAGAAAACGATACCAATTACCGGGACCCACCACGAGGAGGTAACTACGCTCGGGTCCCATTTACATAAAGAGTTTTTAAGCATTGGAAGCAGAGATGAAAAATTATTTTATAACGAAGAAGTAGCATGTTTTGAAATTTATTAATTAGAGTAGCTGTAGTACATGGATCCGCATAATCATATTTGAATATTGAACTTATCATCGAAGAAACGAAACCATGCAAGGTATCAATTGTAGCGCGTATGGATGAATGATGAGATGTAGTTGCCTTCGAATAAATTACACTTGCTTCCTTGATTCCATGAATACGGGCGTTCTTTCCTTGGTTTTGTGCAGACAGGGAAAATTACATCCCATCCAGACACTCAATAGGTACACTCTGCGTTACCACTGATTTTATACGAAATAGTGAAATGAGAAATTAAATACTGTATTCAAAATTTAAAAATAATGCTATATAAAAATAAAATAGCACTTTAGGGACTTGACAGATTTCATTAGTATTAAATAAACTAAAATAAATCATTAATTTACTCATTACGAATCGATGGTATTGATTTAAATCAATGAATGTAGAATTGCTTCCGATTAATGATACAACTGTTATGAATTAAGAGCATAATTACATTGAATTAATGGGGAGATATAGTTATAAATTATGGGTATAATCGTTAAGGATTAATGCAGTAACTGCCTTAAATTAATGGCTTAAATCTATAAAATAATAGCTTAAATGATATAAATTAATACCTTAAATGTTATAAATTAATTGCTTAAGTGTGATAAGTTAATAGTTTAAATGTTAGAAATTAAAGGCTTGATTGTTACAAACTAATAGTTTAAATGTTATAAATTAATGGCTTAAATGTTATAAATTAATGACTTAAATATTATAAATTGATAGTTTAAATGTTATAAATTAATGGCTCAAATGTTATAAATTAATGGCTTAAATGTTATAAATAAATAGCTTAAATATTATAAATTGATAGTATAAATGTTATAAATTAATGGCCCAAATGTTATAAATTAATGGCTTAAATGTAATAAATTAATGGCTTAAATGTTATAAATTAACGACTTAAATGTTATAAATTAATGACTTAAATGTTATAAATTAATAGTATAAACGTTAGAAATTAATGGCTTGAATGTATAAAATTACAGTTTAATTGTAGTGAATTAAGAGCTTAAACGTTATTAATTAGTGGCTTATATGTTATAAATTAATAGCTTAAATGTTAGGAATTAATTGCTTATATCTTATAAATTAATGTCTCAAGTGTTATAAATTAATTAATTAAGCGTTGTATATTAATGGTTTAGACGTTATAAATTGACAGCTTCAATGTTATTGTTTGATATTTTTTTTTATTTACCTTGTATTCAAGCTCTTCTTCGATGTTCACTCTCCGGGAGTTCAGGCACCAAAGTGCTCGCGCGCGACCTCCGTGTTCCTTATATACCTTCACAAGGTGTCGAAATGTCAAACAAACGGTAACGATCTTTTGACATAGCAAAATACAGTTTTCCCATTATAACAAAATCAAATTGAACAATTTCTTAATTTTTATCGTAAATTCTCGTCTTTAACGATTTAATACGATGTCCATTTTTATCATTTTAATAGTTTCTACAAACCATGATTAAATTCACACTTTTTCGACTATCAATTAGTTTATCAATTAGTTACTGTGAAATAAGTTAAGGTATTAAATAATCAGACAGATAAAATTCATATTAAGCGTTATATTATATTATCGATATTCGTTCATTTCCTCGTGCTAATTACAAAATAACATGTTCTTTTTTCTTGAATAACGCCTACACCACTGTCTGCGATATTTAAAATTCTTCGAAGTTCGGTATTTCTTCGTAAGATCTGTCAGAGGATCTATTAGGCTATAAGCGAGAAACTTATTGATTCCTTGAAGTATGGTTTCATTGTTGTAAATTAATGTTTTAAATGTTGTTAATTATTGGTTGGATTGTTATGAATTAATGGTTTAATAGTTGTTAATTAATTGTTCGATTGTTATAAATTAATGGTATAATTGTTATTAAGTAATGGCTTAAATCTTATAAATTAATGCTTTGATTGTTCTTAACTAATCGGTACACCTCGAGCGATAAAGCTACACCGGGTCGAACAGGAAGTTCGTTCCGTTTCTCGTAGGGAGATAGATCCGAGTTTAGACGAAAGCTATTAACTTTAATTTAATTGACCTAACTTAGTTGACCAATTGCTGATGAGGTAACACTCAATTGAATTAACACAATAAAGTGTGAAACAAACAATTTTGGAAGAATTTGTCTTTCTCTGGCCAGACACAAGTCCACACATACTTCGCCAAGACAAGACAAGAGTTTATACTATGACTATTAACCTCAATTTAATTGATCTAATATGTTATTGTCTGATAAGTTAACAGTCAATTGTAGAGTGTAAAATAAACAATTTTGGAAGAATTTGCTTTTTTCTGGCCGGACACAAGTACATACATGCTTCGCCAAGGCAAGATAAGAGTTTATACTATGACTATTAACCTCAATTTAATTGATCTAACATGTTACTGTTTGATGAGTTGCCAGTAAATTGTAGAGTGTAAAACAAACAATTTTGGAGGAATTTGTCTTCTTCTGGTCAGATACAAGTCCACACATACTTCGCCAAGGCAAGACAAGAGTTTATGTTATGACTATTAATCTCAATTTAATTGATCTAACCTGTTTGTTTTTGAAGCTGCGTAGTGTTTTAAAACCGCGGGAAATTCAAAATTCTAAACTGTATTTTATTACACAGTTCTTCTAGTTCTTTGTAAATTACCAAATCCCTAAGGGTTTATAATTAGACTATTATTTACTTGTGTTAATTGTTTAAACAGGATACTACGTAGGGTAATAAATTAAAAATTTCTATTGTCTTAAAGATCGAACAATTCAGAGTCAAAAGGAAAGAGACGTATTGGCTGATGAACAGCCATGGAAAATTCAGTGCAGATAACAAACTTCTTGTTTACGAAACAATCGTCAAACCCACTTGGACGTACGATATCGAGCTGTAGGACATGGCCACTAAAAGCCGCACAGCTTAATTAGGTGCTTTGCAATCCATTGTGCTCAGGACCATAGTAAACGCACCGAGGTATGTGCACAATTACGAACTCCGTAAAGACTTGAAAATCGGTTCAGTAACTGAGGAAATTATACGCTTTAGTGACAAGTACAAAACCAGACTAGACAATCATCTTAACGACCTAGCCAAGGAATTCTGTACAGATAACTTCCCTACAGAACTACACAAAAGGTATTCTAATGACCTTCTGCCGCATTAATAAAACAACACTTTTGCAGGATTGCAAACAACAGTCACAAATCCATTACACCTAGAATTGTTATATGCATAGATACTCACCAATGAGAGAGTGTTATGTTATTTATAATAAATAGACTGCGGATGTTTATGCAAATTGTGAAACTTAAACAAAAATTTGTTTCACCTGATAAATGTTGCAACGCGTGCTTTACTTTGTACATCTGATACATTTTTTAGAATATCCATGCGTTCTGCAAATTTTTGTGCCTCCAAATTTTTCCTAAATGCGTAAACATCCGCAGTCTAATCATACGAATGTTATATGTACAATTACCAGTTAACAAAATTTTCAGATGTCCTTAATTGTAAAGTTCATTGAAATTAAAGAAATGGACCGTCTTAAGGAATACTATTTAGCGATCGATGTTTCTTTCTCTAGCAGACGGTGCTATCCGAAATGAATTATTTTCGTGGATTTCGTAAAGGAAGACGCATGACTAGGCTTTGCAACAGACAGATTGGAAAATTTGATTCGACGACCAAGCATACCCAGTTAATAGCAGCCAATTTTTTAATGCATGCATTTTAATATTTTCAGTAAAATTCAATGGTTTTATATGCTTTAGTCAACGTTTCTTTTTTACTTTATACTATACATTCAGTTCCTTGGTTTCTCGTGAAATCAAGCGCTGTTTTGTGCAACTTTTTCTACAATCTAATTTTGAAGTTGGCAGACACTAGAACAAAAAGGAATCAGATATCGAGTAGCAATTGTTTCATAAGAATCGATTGCCACATATTTCGGCAAGCATAATCATAAAACATTACAAGGTCAGCGGTTCTCAAGTTTTTGCTTAGCACGAACTCATCTTAACCTCTTAGGCATGATGCGCCACTATAGTGGCTTTTGCGGATGTCATCCTATATTACGACGCGCTGCTATAGTGGCTCACTCTACTGACTAATTCGCTTACCATTTCAACTAAATGATCTTTTCCATTTGCCTTGCTTTACACTAGTTTTGCCCTCACAACATTTTATAACAGTGTTAACGATATACAGACAGAATATATAGTCTTTGTTTTTGATACGCCAGTGTCAGGTACCAATTTTTGCTTTTCGTTAAAATAAATGTACCATTATTAGATGCCCTTCTTAACATGCCAATCCGTATCCGTATAATTTTTTAGAATCTTCAACTAATTATTATTATTAATTATTAATTATTAAAGGAAATTATTAAAGTTAAAGTATATGCATCATATTTTTAAGAAAAATTATAATTTAGTTATTAAAAACTTCATTGCAATGTGCTTGCGTAGAGAGCAGTATTATCCGTCACACATTGCAGTGGTGTATCGTTCACGCGTAATCCGCGTCAAACTCTGTCATACAGAGAAACAGCCCGCGCAAAATTCAGCTGTACCTAAGGGTTTAAATAACTTTTGGTTGTTCCGGAGTTCTAAAATCTAACTCAAAATTTACATCCTTAATGCGCCAAATATGTACACATTAATATGTACATTTGACCAAAACATATTATATAGTATAGCGTGTACATTTAACTAACAAATATAAAACACTCATCTACTGTTCGTCGACAATCTTTCCGCAAAGAAGAAATTCGTTATAAATAAAGAAAATCGTTATAAATAATACTTTCCATTAGAATAAAACAGTAACAATCGGGGTATGTGCAGATTTCGTGGTCCCGGGAGTCCGTGTACAGCGGGTTGAGAACCGCTGTAGCGCTGTTATAGGCAGTATAATACAAGAAAAATGTCCAAGGAGGGAATTTGTGGAGGACATATCCAATATGCTCTTGATATCTTCAAATATGATATATATATATTAGGTTGTCCGAAAAGTGTCTTTCTTTCACAGACACGTCTTTTGCAACGACGCATCCTTATACAAACATGATACCCAATCTGTGATCTTTATTTTGATAGAACAAAATGGATTATACGTAATTCGATAAAATAATATAAAACGGAAAATATTGTGCATCCACTATTTCCTTATAAAACGAAAGAAACTTTTCGGACGACGTAATATATATATATATATAGGGGTTAGATAAAATAATGGGAACCCCTCTTATATGTATATGTATATGTATGTATGTATGACATATAACAGGTGTTTCCATTATTCTATTCAACCCTTGTATATTGATGTACGAGTATATCATCAGGTTTTTACGTAAATAATCCAGTTTTTCTTTTAAATATTTAGAATTTGGTGTACATAAGCATATACATATATGACATATATGACATATAAGAGGTGTTTTCATTGTTCTGCTCAATCTGTACTTTGATGTACGACTATATCACACATCAGCTTTTTACGTGAATAATGGAGCTCTTGTTGTAAATATTATAATTAATAATATATATAATATTATAATTAAATAAATATATATAAATAAAATACATATATGATATTATTATTAATAATGAATAAAATATAATTAATGTAAAAAATATAATTATCAACAGTCTAACTAATTTTCAATTGTCTATGCAGTTTTAAATTGGAACAGAGCTTTTCGCGGTCAGGCCAGGTCAGGCAGGTGTTAAATCTATGAGATGTGCAGATTGTTTTTTATCAATTGCATATTAGTAGTAGTAGTATTTTACTGCACTATCTGTACATTACAATACACAGTACAGTCTAATGATATCCGGACAGGCCATAAAAATATGTAAAAAAGCCATAATACTAATCGTTAGTTTATTATTAATTTTGTACCTTTTAATAATGATTATGCACTATTATTACATATTAACCAAAATGTCTGGCTACTATCGAGTAAATTACTAACTGTACAAAAAACAGGAGACAGTTCAGACAGAAATTGTATGGTTTCGAAGGGGACATAATCTGTATGGATATGTATGTGTAATTAGCTTTGCTGTAAATAGAGGCGTAGATTCCTTAAATGGAATCGTATAATTTTCAATGCACCAATCGATACGTCTTGACATTCTCTATAACAAATTATTAAATTATTCATGTTGAAAAACCATTAGTTTGATGGATATCTCAACTTTTATTTTGTAAAGCCTATTGTACAAAAAATAAGGAAAGCAAGTACAAAGATCGTACCTTACGACATTTCTTTCTTTGTATTATTTCATACGGCAGGTGCTGCAAGATAAAAGCTATCGGTAATTATGCACGAAAGAAGCCTCAACCCCAATGACCTTGATCTTCACATACGTTGTAGACGAGAAGGTCCCGAGTAACATGCATTTTGTTGAAATTGTGGGACGATCGTGGTTCAAAAGTTAAGTTAGGTTAGATCTTTTGGATCTGACCTAATCTAACCTAACTTACATATGCAATTTCATCTTCAACTGTTAATATTGCAGTAAATGTAACTAAGTTCACGTCCATTTTTGTACATAATTACCGAAATATCTGCTAAACCAATGACTTTTCGAATAGGTGACTTTGCGAATGAAGAGGTTACTTTTATGTGAACTTTTCCTCTGGCCACCCAATTGTCTTGGTGGAGACCTATATTTACTGAAAGTAGACACCAATCTTAAATTTAGGTGTCTTTTCGTTGCTACTGGATTTCGCATCGTGAAGGTTAAATTTAGGTTATCCTTAAAGTGGGAACACTTCTTGGTCATCTACCAGGGGATGTCCGTTACGACAACACGAAAGAGCTTTTCGCCACTATCCGAACTCTCAGTGCTTGCTACGAATGTAGCTTCCAAAATATCTTACCCTATCCTAGTGTCTAGGACAGGGGCTGCTAGATAGCCTCACTAAGGAGTCCTCTGGTAGGTCTCTTTTCGTCTTCCTCCCTACACGCCCTTTTCTCTCGCTCTTATTCAAACCTCCACAATCCATTACTCCGAGGTCGTCATGAGGTGACCAGTTATGCTTGTACAAACTACCTACATAACTTTTCACTAACAAGGGAAAAGGACTCCAATTTGTCGACTTCGATTTTAATGAGCTTTTACAACTTGTTAGTATACAGGTCTCAACTGATATGTGTAAGATGTTAAGTGTAGTTATTTGGTAACGTTAAAGTACATAAATAATTAAAGTTATTACATGTATGTAAATTTCCATACGTAGTACTGGCACGAGAAACAGTTGTATGAATATTATTGGGGAAATATGACAAGTAAGTACGTTACTGGCAATGCGAAGATCAATTTCTCGTTTACTCAGGTTCCTTCTTTTTTTTCTTATCTCCATCGTGATACTAGAGTACATGATTGCGGATGATAGTTATCGTATGTACGATTTAAGCACGATGTAATAAGTTCAGCACCTCGAGCGAATAATCGAATTTTGTATCTTTGTCTTTAAGTTAACACTCTGGCGATGATTTTCTCTCATTACTACAGCTCTCTACTCTGTACGTATAGTATTCGAATAAATCTTCATTCGGACAAGTTTTTATTTGAACGAAGTTTCAATAAAAACTTGCTTTTATTCTTGAACAACTTCATTTATCCGCAGTTTTTATTCCAAGTATAATTTATTCGAAATGCTATTCAAGCGATGCCCAACCTTTGTGCAGACAATCAAGTAATAGAAACAATATGGCGTAGATACACGTAACCTAAAAATACTTAGTTTTGCATAGCTTTTGAACCAGCCAATTCTATCGTATTGGCAGCAATACACAACATTCAATAATACGATGAGGTTCGTTACAATATTATAATAATGGTACCCCTGAGGATTACGATCATTCGCTATAGAATGTGTAGCTATCCTAACCTCTTGTACGCTCACGTCCACGTTTATGTAAACAGGTCTTGACACTCGCTAGGGAATACCGTTCGAAGATTGAATTGGGACCAGTTGTGAGAAATCAACATGGAGGACAACAAAGTTCGCGTTCTTGCGAAACAGACAGAGATGAGTAGAGTGCCTCTGTCTGAGACATTCGTAGTATGTCACGCATGCACAGAATGAGAACGTTCTTATCCTCCACGTTGATTTTTCGCCACTCAATTTTCCTGTTTAAATTATCCAGCTCACGTCCTCTCATCACGGTTCTTCCTCACAGACGTTGCTTTTGGTGTCCGTTAAAAAACCGTGCTTTTTCATAGACTACAGTAGTAGTAGTTTTTCATAGATTACTATACCTTGAAAACTGTATGATTTTCCAAAAAAAAGGAAAGAAAAGAAATCAATAATTTGTTGTCCCATTTAGGCTGAAAAAATTGGGTATTCAGAAAAAAGTTTACCCTAATTTATTATAGAAAGTGTAAAACAAATCGATCAGTGCACTGATGATTACATGATTCCATTGGAATGAAACGTATATCATCTTCGTGTGACCTCTATGCATTCATCTACACAGAAAAACCAAGTACACCATATTATGACAGCCTGGAAATCACTCACTTTCAGTAATTTGCATTCATAGATTAAAATTGGACATCCTGTATATATATGTTATCAGAATGCAACGATGATGTAGTGTTTATGAAGTGATGAGATGAAATGAATGATGTGCACATGTATCATACTGATAGACTATAACTGAAATCGTGGTAACTGACATAACAGGATCTGAGAGGATTTTGAAATTCAACTTCTGGGACAGCTCGATACATTGTTTGCAAAATAACCCGATAGTTTTACCCATGTTTAACTTGTTAATTCATGTAAAATTTCATGTACAATTATAATAGCGGAACATAAATTTTCGAGCCAGACATATCTGTCTTACTTAAAAAAACGTACCGTTGAAACTCACCTCTACCATAAAATACATTTTCATTTAATCCGATCACGCCACTTACTGCATATTATTTATCCTCGTTAATAAAATTTCGTATATTAAAGTCGTACCCATCATGATAACTAATGGCCGGGCATCATTAATCTCGTGCACCTATAAACGTTTTGTAATAACCATTTATAATGGGTTGTTCAGGAAGCAGCTTTTCAGACCAAAAGTATCGACAAAGTTATTGTCTTCCGGGGAAGGAAGGAAAGCAATATCTTGACATGTCGGTGCAAATTTATATTTTGTTACATCCTTTCTTACGTTTCCAATTAAAACCATGCATATTCACAATCCCATCATCATCGTTCAGGAAATGTAAGGTTGAAAGGATCCGTTGCATATAACGACTCGCTTTTTCTATATTAAACAAATTTCAAACGTAAGAGGCTATTTCCATTTTGAGCGTAATAAATTTTGGGACGCTACCTTAAGACGACTCCTTTCCCTTTATTTTCCTCTTTATCTCCTCATCCAGTCTTCTCGTGAAACGCCTTCTCCAGTATTTTCTCTGCTCCTTCACTCTTTGTCCTCATCTCCTTGCATCTATTTCCCAAATGATCTCACGTTTCCCTTTCTTCCTCACACAGCTTGCACTTTCTTTCTTCCTCCTTCGACCAGAATTTCTTGCTCAACCCTTCTTTTCCACATTCGAACCTCGCTATTGATTAAGTATTCTGGAATTGTCACTGTTTTCCTCTTTCTGTACTCTTTGTTATATCTAGAGCTTCTGATTCTTTCATATCGTTCTTACCTTTGCAATATCTTCCTGCCTCTATCCGTTTGTCTACTTTACGGTGCTATGTCCTTTCCTCTCTTTTCTGTCTGTCTTCTATGGTCGTACCGTCGTACCGTCTCTGTGAAAGAATTTTCCTCTCTTCCTCCCATTTTAACTTTTTGTTCTCCCCTTTTCTCATTTCCTCCGTATAACCTTCCAGCAATTTCTTCTCTATTTCTCTATTCCTTCTTCATATTTCCGTGCTCTGCTCGTTGCCGCTATTCCATTTTTGTCCAATTTTGTGGTCTTTTACTGTGTACGTTGGTGTCCATTTGTCATGTTCCACTTTTTCTTGCTCTGTTCATCCTCATTATTCGAATGCTTCGCATTACTGATCAGTACATCATCATCCCTGTTTTAAAATGTTTATCAGATTCCTTTTTCCCAGTTCCCAACACTTTTGCCATTGCTTCCTTGCTCCACTGCTCCTCCAGTCTTCAGCATAATAGGTATTTGTACTCTTTTATTTCTTTTAAACTCTCCCCTTCTCAGCTTTACTCTGCCTCCTTCTTTGACCTTCTTTCCCTGCCTGCAATCAGAATATTTGATTTCTCTCTGTTCAGTTGCAACTTCTTCTCTTTCAGCCAGCTCTCCAATTTCTTTTCAATCGTTGTACTTTTCAATTCTTTTTTTGTTCCCGCCATCAGCACAGCATCGTCTGCATATGCCAGCACATGCACTTTAACCTGCCCATTATCATCCCTTTTTTCTGCATCCTTGCACGATCCTGTACCAAATCTGCTATGTACAGGGCAAATAGCGAGGCTCTTAATGGGTAATCCTGCCTTGTTTCTTTCTTCCTCGAAAATACGTCTCTTCCTCGCTTCTCCTTATTTTACTTCTTCCTTGCCCTGTACATTTCTTTTATTCCTTTTCTTAGTCGCGCCGAGATTCCATTTCTCTGCATTATCCTGTTCAGCTGCATCCTGTCAAGTCAGTCGAGCGCAGCCTTCAGTGAATGCACTCTTAATTCTACATTTTATATCAATTCTACAAATCGTGTCCTTTGTTATTCTATGTCCTTTCTGTAGTTTCATGCTACTTTTCTGTGTTACTTTAGTTAGAACAATGTTGATACACGTTAACGTCTTGCGTACAGTGGCGTGAAGTATGAGACATGTTGCATCGAGCGTTGGAAGTGAAGAAAGGATGCCTGAAAAGTTAGGAAAAGGTATGTAAGTCTCGTGCAAATTGGTTGGAAAATTTACAACGTTGGAAGATCTATAATTAAAGAAGAACGAGAAGTAGGCAAATTTTAATAGATATAAAAAATAAATATCTATGTTCCGTATATAATCATAGCAATAAATGAATGCCAACATCTAGATGTGTATTGTGCACTAGTAATGTAAACAATGTTGGAAATATTATCATCAACGATTTAACTTCTCATGCTGAAAGATCATGGTGAAAGTAATTACGAGAATTTATTTTGCCTTTTTATTTTGGAACGTTTACGGCATTCGGAAAAGGACCTACGATCAGATGGTTTCAGCCATAGAGTATAACTCAACATAGATGAACGTATTAACAAAATTTCATTTGGCAGTAAAATAGATGTAAACTCCGCAGGTAATTTGAAAAATATTGCGTTTAAATTATATGTAAATTATTCTCTGTGATTCTTCTTGTATTGTTGTTTCTGAAATATAAAATAATAATTATACAGAGTGACGCATTAGGAAAAGGACCTATGATCAGATGGTTTGAGCCATAGAGTATAACTCAACGTAGATGAACGTATTAACAAAATTTCATTTGGCAGTAAAAGAGATGTAGAGATGTAGAATATAAAATAATAATTATACAGGGTGACATGGATTTTATTATCCGAAAATCTTCTCATGCGAACAGCTGCTATGTCCCTCCATTAAGTCGTATACTACTACAGGTTGCACTGTATATTGCACTTGACCTTGTAACTCTTTGTCCTTTTTCGTCACTTTAATTACGTCAAACTCCTGCTGCCTTAGATTTTTCTACACCTTGTTGGCTGTAATCATTTCTTCAGAAGCAGATTAAAAGTTAGTGCTCCACTTGTTCGGATAAACGAGGTGCGGATGAATGAAGTTGTGCTGTACCTTAATGCACCGATGAATGTAGTAACCAGTTTGGTTTTTCCTGAATTTTCATTCGTCGGTTTTACTTTAACTCGCATTTGCTTGCAAGAGCGGTGTTTTGCATAAAACGATAAGAAAAAGCGGAGGAATGTTTAATGAGTTTCATGATCCTAGATTATACCTCATTAATCTTTGTCTTATCGTTATTTAAATAAGGCCGGAATTTAATATCTATGCAGGCATGTACACAACCGTTCAAATATGTATGAACGCATAGGTATCTGTTTGCAAGACAGTGTTATTTTATTATTTGCTATCTTTGTAGTTATATATCGTATAATATGGTGAAACGATAAAATTAATTGTTAAAGACTAAAACCCATTGAATATTATGAAACAATTTTTTTGTCTGAACAGTCTTTTATTCACAGATTACTTCGTCCTTGAATCAGATGAGGGAGATTCTTTTATGCTAATAAATAAGTCCATTTATTTAGTATAATGAGATATAAATGATCATAATTGAAGGGATATGAAAAACATTTCATCTTAATGAAAGGCTATTTTATCCCATTAAGAGCCAGACAGTAATATAAAAGATGATGAATAAAAGCGTAAATAAAATAAATTGTGTATTGTTCCCTGAAGATACAACAAAATATATTCCAATAATATTTTTGTATATATTATTATTATTATTGTTATTACTGTATATATATATTATTTCATATTTATTTTATATATACAATAATACCTTTAATATTATTACAATCAAACTTGCACACTATAAAAGTCAAGGATATGAAATAATGAATGATCAAAACAATATAATTTATCATAATCCTATAAATAACCCTTCAATTTCATCAAACTGAATACAATTGCAAGATCTATGCATATGGAGAAAGAAACAATAATAAAAAAAATATATGTAATATATATATATTTTATAATACATATTATAATGCATTACATAATACATAATATATGATATACATAATATATATATTAATTTATTTATTAATATAAATATATTTACAAAACAAATTTCAAGAATTTACTTCATATATATATGTATTTTTATATTTATATAAATATATATGTAAAAGAAATTTCATGTATTTACTTCATATATATATATATATAATATTTAATATATGAAGCAATAAAAATATGTATGAAGAAAATATATAGGATATATAAATAAATTATATGTATATATATATTATATATATTATTAATATAAATATATTTATAAAACAAATTTCAAGAATTTACTTCATATATATATGTATTTTTATATTTATATAAATATATATGTAAAAGAAATTTCATGTATTTACTTCATATATATATATATAATATTTAATATATGAAGCAATAAAAATATGTATGAAGAAAATATATAGGATATATAAATAAATTATATGTATATATATATTATATATATTATTANATATAAATATATTTACAAAACAAATTTCAAGAATTTACTTCATATATATATTTTTAATATTTATATAAATATATTTACAGAAAAAATTTCAAGGATTTATTCAAGGATATGAAGTAAATTTTTGAAATTTCTTTTCATGCCTACTGTACAATGTTAAAAACCAAAGCTCGATAATGTAAATTTACAGCAAAGAAGATTACAAATGAAATGTTGCGTTACCATAACGTTGGTCCTGATTGGATCAATACTGGCTCCTGCATGCTCTTAACAATTGTAAATGGAAAAATCGATCAGTACAGTGGTTGTATACCTATAAATGGCAATGATTATTATAAAGATTAAATCGGTAATTTTTGCAGTCATAAAGTTTGTTAGTTTACATTATAGCGATAGAATGCAACGTATTGAAAGTTAAAATTTATCTTAAATCATGGTAGGTCCTTTTGCTCCGGTTCTGCTTTATTCGATCCTCGCATTAACCGGCTACGTCCTCGCTGCGACGCGCTGTGAATAAGAAAACTCCATAAAGGAAATTTCAATCGAAGTTCTAAGTAAAAATAAGATAAAAGGGAAAAGTTAAAAGTGTAAAGAACTTAACTCGAGTTCTCTGCTTATAGCTAAATATGTATTGTAATCCGGTTGCTTTTCATCGCGTCTCAAACTTCTCTTCAAACTCTTCAAATTCTGTTTGCAAACGGCACGTGTCTAGAGATATGAAAAATACGAAAACCAATATGAAATATAAAATATTATTTAATACAAATAATAAAAAGAAATTTAATAAGAAGAGCAAGTGGTCACTTAAAACGTTCCACTTGTCATTCTTATATCGAGAAAGTTAGTCAACGAGAAGTGACGCGAAATAAAAACGTAAAGAGCTGGCAAACTCCCGGTGAGGATAGAAATTAAAGAAGAAGGAGCCATTTGGATAGATAAGGAGCGAGTGCAACTCCGATAAGATACATCGAACACGATAATCTACGATATTTGTCGTTAATGTATTTTTGAGTTTGCTTCGATAAATAAAGAAAATATTCAGACGTTATTTACGCATGTAAATTTGCTATAATAAACCGAATTTACGTCCCACATACATGTATAACTAGCATACATTTTGGCATTATCCATCCACTTGTTTGCTAATGTAGAGCTAGAAATTTATATCTGTGTACAACGTACTTACATAAGTACGTGATATTCCCATGAGAGGTCGGTTAAATGCAACCTACTTTATTTGTTATTACGTTATGAGATACGACAGTAGAATTATTAGTTAAACACCTTAATGTTTCTATATACAGGCTATCTGATTTTAATATTATTATTATAATATTAAATATTTCATAAATTATACGTTGTTCAAAAAAGTGTCTCAAACTTGTTCTCTTTCAAGAATGTCTTGTGACGACCACCAGATTTATCCAGGTGGACCTTCCCAGATCTCAAGGTGACCTTTGTGTTTGCAAATGGTTCACTTTTTTGTACATCATTCGGTGAAGTTCTTAATTTTATACAAAAAGGTATTAAGGTGTTTGTATCTGAAAATGCTTAGTTTAAAAGATGTTTCAATCTTAATTTCATCAAATTGGGTGTCTGCAAGACAAGGAGAACATAAACGTAAAACCACTTTGATTGAAATTAAAGTGTCTTTTCAACTAATCATTCTCCTACTCTTATACTTCAATAGCAGTAGAAACAGTGAAACTAAATGTGGTATGATAATAGAATCACGGGTTCCAAGTCTCTTTAGGTTCTTCAATCTGCCAAGCTTTCTTTTTTCGTGGAGGAAATCTTCATAGGTACCCCGCGCCCTCCGGGGAGAGGGCGCCGGGTGGTGCCGGATTCGTACCGGCTAAAACCTCCACGGTGGTCGTCCTGACGATTGGTAGGAGAGCCCCGGGACCATTTTTCGTATTACTGCTGGGACACTCCTTCGTCTTCTCCCTGATGGTGTAATCGGGAGCCATCCTTGGTTGATTGGGTCGTTAGGAGGGACCACTCCTCCTAACGTCTCGCTGCCTGGGCTGCCATGCAAGTCCGAGGGGGGGACCAGACCCTCATTGGCGTGACGGTACTCTCGATGGATGATTTCCTCTCACCCTTTCTCTCTCGGCGCGCTCCTTTACGAGCATGACTTGCTCGCAGTAGGAGCAGACGGCGATGTACTCCTGTTGCCCCCTCAGAATGGCTTCTACGATCGCCTCGGGGGCCAAACTCTCGCCGATAGCGAGTCGTAGGACACGGTGCGGTTCCCCCCACGCCGGGCAGAACTCCAGCGTGTGCTGTGCCGTGTCTTCCTCTTCCTCGCAGTGGTGGCACGTACTGGTCACCTCTCGTCGAATCCTTAGCAGGAACTCCGTGCCCGGTGAGCACCTGCCTCATCCTGTATGTCAGCGGGAGCCCGCCACGATCTCTCCAGGCTTCCCAGTTCGGTAGGACGGCTCCAACAGCTCGATGAGGCTGCACCGTATCCTCGGCGGCGAGCTGAATGCGCCACCGTTCCCAGATCTTGAGCCTTGCCTCCTCCCGGACGTCATAGACCGACTGGTCGGCGAAGGGCGTATCCCCGCCCCAGCACAGGTCCCGCAGTTACTGGTACACCCGTCGAAGCGCTAGGGCCTGTAGCTCGAACGGAGGAGACGCCGCTAACACGGACGCCGACGCGTGGGATATGGTCCGATATCTCCTGACTATTCGGATGAAGGTAATCCTTTGCAACCTCCTCAGCAGCAGTAAGCGGGGCCCCGTACAGGACCCTGGATCGAATCACTCGCTCGTACAGTCGACGAACTTCGACTTTAGCCCCGCCAATGTTTGATAAGGCCGCATAAGACGTTGGCTGCGGCCGTCACTTTAAGGACCAGGAGCTCAAAGTGCGGTCCGAACGTCCATTGGCTGTCGATCGTAAGGCCCAGGTATTTCATCTGCAGCCCCACCTGTACTTCCTCTACGCGGATGTTCACACAGAGGCCAGGAGGAGGGATTTCTCTACGGTGTGGGTCGAAGAACCACATGACCTCGGACTTGACAGGATCTGCTAAGCTGCATAATATTCTTAGTAGATTTAATTCGCAGAAGTTACATTCCTTTTCTGCTTTCTACAATTTTAACTTTATTTCCAAGGCCTGAAATATTAGTTTGTCCCAGAAGTTTCTTTCCTTTTATTTATACTATATTTATATTATTTTTTATATTATATTTATATTATGTTTGTTTTATTATATAATATACAACGAAAGAAACTTTTGGGACAATCGAGTACTACAAAATGTTGAGGAATTTTACCATTGTCAATATATTTGTGTTTCAATTCGTTACTCGAAGCACAGATAACATTGGTAACATGGCCAGTTAAAGAAGATTCATCACATCTATCTATCTTGCTATCGTATTCAATGCATAAAGAGCATTTTCTTCATCTACGCTAACATTATCTTCCTCTTCTTCCTGTATGGTATCTTCAATGTAGTTCACTAGCCTTTTGCACACTCTTCTTAGTCTCGCACATTTAACGCCCACCGAGGTATATATCATCGTATAACAGCAATCCTCTAAATTTAATTGTTTGGGGAGTTGAATCACCTACTCGCCAGTAGTATCGTTGGTCGTTAACAAAAATTCCTGTAAAGGATTGAACTTCTAACGTACGAAACGTGCTCGGATAATGGAACGTTCGGATAATAAAGATTCTACTGTATTTATAGTGGTAAATGCCATAAGATTGGTGTTATAACATTTTATACAATGTACAATAAAATAAATAAATAAAATATATAATATATATTTAAATATATTTAATAAAATATTTAAAATATTTAATAAAATACAATGTTTATTACCTGATAGAGAAAAGAGAACCGTACGTTACGGTATATGGTACTTTCAACAGTCGTGATAGGTTAGGATTGTGCCGAGCAAATTTGTTGGTCTGAAATATAATATTTATTAGAGGCAGTGTGTCTTCTTACTGCGAGTAAGTATTGTAAATTCTGTAGGTTTTTATCTCACGCATACAAAATTTATGTCACTGTGTATTGATTCTTATAAAATCAATTATTTTACGCGATAATACTTTCAATATTACACATCGCTATCGTTATCGAACACTATAACAGCACTTAACGTTAAACTGAAAGCACCGAAAATCGGATTGTATTATTGCCTGAAAATATGATGTTTGGTAGAGGTTTAAGTCGCATTGAAGAGAGGTTTCATACGTCTACCATACGCCCTCAAAGCAATCTAATTGTAACTTATTATTATTTGCAAACCTACGTAATTTATAATAGATAGCCTTTAACAAACAAATTATTATGGAAATTTGTATAATTTAATAAATGCCGTTTAAGTGAATAGCCAGGGCTCGCTAGACCAATTCGCGCGATGATGCTAGAGATACTGTGTATCTAAAGTCGTAAATGAAACTAAAAGAAAAAGTACAGTAGCTAGAAAATATCAAATCGATAAAACGACTTTATTGAGATACAGTATTAAGCCTCCCACTACCATAAATCAATCCTTTAATAGATAGAAAAGTTTGAGACATGTTACTTATTGTCATGAAATAGATTTTCCGCAAGCAATCTTGCTTGCTCCTTGCACTTTGCACTTGCACATTTACTTCCACTTGCATTGTACTTTGCATTTGCACTTTATATTTGCACTTGTACTTGCAGTTGCACCTGCACTTTATTTCTGCACTTGTACTTGCACTTGCACTTGCACTTGTACTTACATTTGTACTTGAACTTACACTTGCACTTGTACTTACACTTGGACTTGAACTTGCACTTGCACTTTATTTTTGCACTTGTACTTGCATTTGCACTTGCACTTCATATTTGCATTTGTACTTGCTGTTGCACCTGCACTTTATTTTTGCACTTGTACTTTGCACTTGCACTTGCACTTGCACTTGCACTTGCACTTGTTCTTGAACTTGCACTTTACATTTGTATTTAAACTTGCACTTGCACTTGTACTTTGCACTTACACTTACACTTGCACTTGCACTTGCACTTGCACTTACACTTACACTTACACTTGCACTTGTACTTGTTCTTGAACTTGCACTTTACATTTGTATTTAAACTTGCACTTGCACTTGTACTTTGCACTTACACTTACACTTGCACTTGCACTTGCACTTGCACTTACACTTACACTTACACTTGCACTTGTACTTGTTCTTGAACTTGCATTTTACATTTGTACTTAAACTTGCACTTGCACTTGTACTTTGCACTTACATTTACACTTGCACTTGCACTTGCACTTGCACTTACACTTACACTTGCACTTGTACTTTGCACTTGTACTTTGCCGTAACGTTTCATAGACATTGCAGTCTACTTCTTGAGGTCAGTCTTGGAACTGGAGGTTGGCATTGGATTATAATATATTATAATTGAATTATAATTAAATAAATATAGTAATAATAATAATAATAGTAACGGTATAGTGATATAAAATACAATACGTCATAATATCATAATTGAATTATAAGTATGAAATTATAAGTAAATAAGTAAATATAATAGAATATAATAAATAAGTAAAGTACAAGAAAATAATATATCAATGTAATAATGTAATGTAATCAATAAAATTATAATAAATGTTTGTTTAATTTTAAGATTCTGATGGGCGAAAGTCAAACGCAATAAATGAATATTAATACTAACTGATAGTAACGGTACAATATGCAGACCATTGTTCGTGCAGAAATAGATCTAAAATATAAAATATAACTTTTTACGTACCATGTAGGCGTATGAGTTTTCATAGCTTGCGTAGAACCAAGCTTTCGCCAAACAATTTCTCCATAAACAAGGAATTTTATTTAATATTTGCTGATGTTAAAAATATTGCATTGTTAATATCAATGAGAAGATTTTTTAGATGTTGCTTTTTCCGTTAATTAATATCTTGTTAAAAACAATATCTACTTTATCATATGTATGTATGAAAAGCTGTATATACAATAAAGTTCCTACATCCCTCTCTTTGTGTTTGGAAGTACCAAATCATTAAAAACGCTATGATGTACCGGCGAATCAATTTTAAAAACAATTTTATTAAAACTGCAATTAAAGGTATTAATAAAAACTTTAAATAAAAAATGCAAATTGTATTAATAAATACACCTGGAAAAGGCTAGATAAATACATGACAAATAAAGTATAACAAATACTTTATAAATACAATATACGAGAAATATAAAGATTCATGTGTTTAATCACCATTGTGACATATTACCGTTGTCATTTAAATAAATAAGTAAAGTTATTTTTCCTGGTTTTGAAATTGATAAACATTTTTGGAATAATTTATTTATGTTGGTAAATAGCCATAATGATCTCTTGCATACTGTTTCCAATAAATTTCCCAGACTGCGAGAAACTTTATTCACGGCTTGATATGTAAAAGCGGTTTCGAAGAAATATCAGCGTTTATTAAAGTTTCACGTAAAAGCGATTGGAAGCGAGAAAGGGGAGAAAACCGTTTACCATCGCTCGCATAACGTATAGGTCTTCTAAATTTTAAATTCCCTAGTTTTCTTGACTTATCATTGTACTGCGCTGCATTATCATAGAAATTTCCGTAGTTTGAAAACAAATTAAAAGAGGTATTCAGGAATGAAAAGAAAAAATATACTTTAAACGTCTTTATAGCTCTAATTACAAAGAGCTGAAAGAACTAAGTGGAATGAGTAGAGAACATTATATGAAGAAATGTACCTTTCAATTAAACTGAAAGAATCTTTAGCACAATTAATATTTTATTTACCTGAAGCCTCTTAAATGCTTTTCGATGCGATCGCTTATCGACCGATAGACTATTAATCGACTTTTCGATGCCAACACTTACCGACTGGGAGCCTTCATATTTTATGTTCACTTGTTAATAACTGTACTATAAGCTATCGATATCTTTACAAATTTGCATCGTTTACAATGGATCAAGATAATGAAGATGAGGAGTTTTATTTTGATAATTTGTCAGATTTTAGCTGCTGTTTGAAACTATTAAACGAATATTAGTTTTGTAAGTAGTTCTATTCCGTGAAATAAATATAATAATGGTGTTGTGATAATTATAAATACCGACAAAATTACACTGCTCTGAAGCAAAAGAAATCGGAACGAGGTAATGAATAATCTGTCACATTTTGATTGATTGCTTGACAAATAGGCACATACATTCCCTCGTGAAAGCTAAAACCGAGCCGACATTAGCGCTGAACCCGTGGCCCGCAATTAAGTTGGTCGTTAGTGAATTGTAACCTCAATAATGAGCAGTAGACAAAGTGTCAATAAGAAGTAGGAAGAAAACAATGGAAGATCAACAGAATAAATTAAATACTATAGTATATAAATGAAGACGAACTATGTCAAATATGTGACAGAAAGAAAAACAAAATCAATCGAACACATCTTAGAATATTGTACAATGTAGTGAATCTAGACTAAAAATATGTACAAATAAAAATAGCAGGCAAATTATGAAAGCAAACACTGAATAGGATGTAAAAAGGTTACAGTGATAGTTCATATAGAATGTAATGAAAATTAGAGCAATTTGCCCAAAGTGTTAAGATAGTGTACCCCCATTTAGGATAATATAATAATAATTACTTACAATAAGGGTAGAAATAAGGCTGAAACGGAAAATAGAAACCAACACTGTATCACAGAAATACTATCACTTATTTATGTACTTTTAGTTCTTTTAGTAACACGGAATTAGTAAATTTGTTTCTCTTAATTAACCATCTTCTTGTACATTTCTTTTTAATCTTTAATTTTTTATTTCTTATTTTTTATTTATTATTCTATCGATAATAATACTGTAGATGAAAATAATCGGGTATTTTGACACACGTATTTCAATGTTGACATCACACCACAAACTGAGAAGAATTGGTGACGTGAAGGTAAATTGAAACTAATGCAGATTTCATGAAATGTATCGATACATGCATTGTAATATGTATCAACATGTGTTGGGAAACTCAGTGGAGGCGTTGCTTAAATTCCAGTCCTCTGGTGGTAAGATGAGAAATTACTGAAAATAGAACTTTTGATCTTTTGCATTTATCCAAATTAGATAATTTATTTACATTACGGATACTCAGTAGCTTCTACCAATCTTAGAGATTTTTTTTAATTAAAGAAATGTTCTTTGGGTGCTATTCTATCCAGTAGTCTTTCTTTCGTTCAAGGGCTTAAACAACTGTTGATATTCTTACTAAGCTCTCTGTTAATTTAAGAGCTTAGAAAGTTGACTAATGCAGTCGCTTTGTTGTTTAAACGATGTATGCGACTGGAAGAGAAGATGTAAATATATTTCAGACACGACTTCCTAAAACTCATAAATTTTATGTCCCAATCTATTTATGATTACAATGTTTACTTGATGAGATAAAATCT
Organism: Bombus pyrosoma; assembly: GCF_014825855.1. Taxonomy (NCBI): domain Eukaryota; kingdom Metazoa; phylum Arthropoda; class Insecta; order Hymenoptera; family Apidae; genus Bombus; species Bombus pyrosoma. The sequence continues at coordinate 3,032,616 of NC_057786.1, read as the reverse complement.
TGTTTTGTAAAGTGTAATGAGCATACCCTCATAGACGATGATACATTCTAGCACGTTTTTAGAATTTTCATCCATGCAATGATGTGATCAATGATTGTTTTTTTATTTAATTTATTTTTCAATTTCAATAAATTTTTATTTTCTCAGGAAAGATAGTAAAAGCGGACAGTGTCATTTTTATATGTATGACTGCAACAATTGTACACACAGCAATATATTGTGGTCGGCATTAATATTCGGACACTCTTTAAAACAGAATAACTTCTTTTAAAAGTGGATTAAACATGTTGAGTTTTTTTTAGAAATTAAACGAATTTATTTATTAACGAACGTGCAAAAAGTTTTTGGAAAAAACTGTCGGAGTGGTGAAGAAAATAGTGGTGGTTGCTTTTTAGCACTTTTTTAGATCTGAGTTTGTAATGAAATTTTAAATAATACGTTTCGCAGATTTGTTTCAGTTATATACACGCTGAAAATTTTATCGAGAACGGTTAACATTGCTGTGAGCTAGAAATGGTTGAAAATGAAAAAAACCACAGTTTTTCACGATATACGGTCTATAAGTGTAATAAACCTACATTTTTCGTTACCTTTCGTTTGTTTCCGTATTAACTGACTGCACTGAAATTTTCAGTACGTATTGTATAACAGTCATCAATCTTTAAAATGTGTTGTTTGAATTTTTATTCAAAGGTCCGGATAAAAAATTCTAAAATATGACCTTTACTTTTTTCTTCGCTATTCCAACTAATCGCAAATTTTCAAAATATTTTTACACGCCATCTAGTAAACTAATTCTCCTAACTCCTCAAAAAAAAAAAAAAATTTAAAAAAAGGTTCAATTTAAAAAAAGTTATTTTGCTTTGAAGAGTGTCCAAACATATATGCCATATTCCACCTTTACTTTTACTTTTATTTTTTCAAGGAGAAAATTCCATTGCGCAAATTTTTATAATTGCTTAAATAATTATATGATTCTTGTTGTATTGATCAATTTAAAACACATCCACATTGACATTGTGTCCATTAAAATTTGATTTGATGATCATATGAATACTCAACCTACTCTCAGTAGTTTAATTTTCTGGCACTAGATGGCGTATCCAAAATCTCGGTTTCTCATTAGGAGCCTTTGAAAAAGGCGATGGTTATGAAACCTGTTTCGTATGTTCATTCTTATCAATTTATTAACCCGAACGTTTTCTGTTACGGTATTAATTCCACTTTTCATCATACGTTATGATAATACGTTTTAGAAATTGATCCTTGCTTTCTTCAAGCAACAAAGTAACTATTTTTATTTTCCTCATATGGTTTTACACATCGCTTAACTCATTGCAAAACCTATTTTTTTATTTTCTTCAGGTTTCCTATTTGAGTAGGTATTTGTAACGCGATAATATCTTTCATAAGTAAAGCACTCTGAGTCATATGAGTCTGAAAGTCATATTTTTCGTGCTGGTTTGAGATTCTCTCTCTAGGAAAAAATTTTTTTGCTGCTTGTTCTTTCTACTCACGCTCATTAACAAATAATTTTTAAATGGTCTGGATAACAATTTCACATTACGGTATACAGCATTTTAGACGCCAGAAACGATGGGGTCGGAGTTGAATTTTTTCAAAAAGATGTTTTAGCCATTTTACACAATATATTAGCTTTTTAACGACTTTGTAAGAACGATTCTTCCATAATTAATTAGGAAGCCATTTCTGCAGTGGATTACTGTTGAGATTGAATATTTCAGATCGTCTGATTGGTTGACAAGTGATTTAAAAGTGATGCGTTTAGGAACGTTAACCGCTGGTCTCGTACCTTCTACCTGTCATGTGAGAGTTGAACAAAAGTGAACTGCATATAAAAATGTACGTAATTATCCTTTATTTAATATAATTTTCTAATTATATATATTGAGATAAGTTGCATGTAAGAAGAGACTACGAAAGTAGTAAGGTAAGAAACAATAGAATATTATTACATCATTAGATCCATATGTTGCGATCAAGAAAGTTTCTTGCTGTATTTTAGCTTTGCGGATAGTTCACATATTAAATAATAGCAACATTTAGTATAGGAATTACGTATTAAAACTTTCATCTTTAAAGTTACTGTCTCTTTATTTCGATAAGGTTAGACTCTTTAAAAATTGAATCATATATAGATAATGTATTAAATAATGTACCGTCAAAATGTCAAAGAAAGTCAAATTACACTAAAAACATCTTAAAAATATCATAACATCTACAAATATCATAACTGTTATAAGATAAATGTTAAAAGTTATGGTATAAGATGCAATATTTTTAATTGAGAAATTTTGGTTACGAATAACCATTATCGATGATGCAAATATTATTTTGGTTGCCAATAACCAATATAAATAAATAGATCTCTTTGGTCACAAGTTTGGCCCGAATTTTATTTTAATTACTGATGAGTATTATCGACGAGAATTAGCTTGTTTTATCATATTCGAGTATTATCAACTGTCATTTGACTTCATATTTATGGATAAATATAAAAACGGTATGAAAATATATGAAAGAAAGAATAGAATAAAAGTTACTATCATACGATTTTAACACAAGTGTTAATAGAAATATTATACTACAATAATTTTTATCCTATTCTTTATCTTACGTATTTTCAAACCGTTCCTTTTGCATAATAAGTAAGTTTTATAATTAAATTTTGTTATATTGCCAATGAATACTAATTATCAGTAATCTTGATAACAAACATAGTCGAATATAGTTAGAAAAATTTTTGTCGTTGATATTGGTTAGAGATAAGCAAAAAATCTTTCCGTCATCGATAATGGTTACTGGTAGAAAAAGAAAATCGTAAGCATCCATAATGATTATTAGTAATCGAAACGATTAAGAACTAATACTTTTTAATCGTTTTGAGAAATTTCTTTGAGATTCATATCTTTATTTGTATTTATAATTAATATCTGGCTTCCATTTGGATTAAAGTTAATACTTTAAAAAAGAAATGTTTAAAATAACGGTTATTTTGAATCCCTAATTTTAAGTGAGAAATAGCGCTAGGGCAAATTTACTTTCATTTGGAACGCCATTTATCTATCTATTTATCGTGAATTATCGTCACATAATATCTTTTACAACATTATTGTCGATCGCACTTAAGCAGATGGCGCAGTTCTTCCTCACTTTCCGTGAACTTCTTTGTTTTATTCCCATTTTTATTCAGAATCGGATTTTGCGTCACAGAAAAACCCTTTCCGTATTTACCCTTCCCAATTGCATATTTATGAGGTGAATTATTATCATTAACAGCTTTTAAAACATTATTGTCGATCGTACTTAAACAGATGGCACACTCTTTTCTCACATTCCCAGGGCTATCCTTTTTATTCCCATCTTTACACAGAACCGGATTTTATGTCATAGAAAAATCCTTTCCATATGTATGTACCTTCTTGTTTTCTGTTCACTTCGTTTCTCTCGTTCGATCGAAAGTAATTTATTTTTCTCTTTTTCATTCGGTTCGCGTTATCCCAGCGACGTTGCATTTTGTAAGCAATATCAAAAACTGTCCAGATAAAAATCTGCTACCTATTACATGAAAAAATAAAATGTTTTGTTAAATTCTTTATTCGATGTCAATAATAATAACGTTATTTAACAGAAATAGTCATCGTTGTTATTAATTATTAATCGTCTTTGTTATGCAAAATGCAGGATACAAGTAATTAGAATACAAATTAAATAAAAATTAAATTGAATTAAGCATTGTAATTATAGAAGAATTTTAAATTAAAGGCGAACTGTTATTAAACTTAACTTGAATTACTAAACAAAGTGTATATTTTAATGTTAAATATCGATAGACTAATTTAATGTTAAATATTATAGTGTACGTGTGAGAATATACTGTTACGTTAATGTTTGATTGATTCAAATAATTTCGAAGATCCTTGTTGTCATTTATACATAGAATCATATACAACTATTATTAACTAAATTTTCATTTAAATAAATATTTCCTATTTGGGCAAAACTAAATAGATTACTTAAAATACTGAAATTAATTATTTGTTTATCGATCGCTGAACAAATTTATTTTTACATAAATATAGCATTTTAATCAGAAATAGTACTGTAAATTACAATAATTTGTTAATGTAATTTTTACTAATATATGTGTCTATCTGTCTATTTCTGTGTATGTGTATCTATTTCTCTTTCTTCAGTATTGTCGGGTAGCAGTAAACCGTAGGGTCTTGTTGTTTTACCGATTAGTAATTCTAACGGACTCGACTTAGTCACACGATTGGTGGTGCAATTCAGAGCGAATTGTATTTCGCCGATCGCGTCTTGCCATGACCGCTCGGTCGTTTCTACTGTTGTAAACATATCTTTCAGCGTACCCATAATACACTCTACCTGCCATTAGCTCTACTAGCACCAGTGAAGTTTGATTTGTTTACTTTGACAGAACTCTTGGAATTCTTTACCCGTAAAATGTCTTCCTTGACCTGCTATTATCTGGCAAGGACTGTTGAATAGAAAGGTAGCAAATTGAAGCACTTTAACCCTTTCTCTTCGGGTGCCGCTTATAGGCGGCGACCACGCGACGATCGGCACCCCATACACCAGTGCCATCTGTAGTCAATAATATATTTTTTCGTTACCGGCAGAACATTTTCTGTTGATTTTATTGATATGTTGGATTAATCGCTTCTTAAAAGTTACTCATTGTTGAAACAACATCAAAACATTTCACGCAATATATTTCATATACGATCAACACATCAAGCATAGAAAGAAGACTGAAAAGGAAACACCCAGCAGATCTCACAAAGGATATAACCTAACAAACACGAAGATGGTACCCCGCTGGGGATAACCGCCCACATGATAATCAAACAGCTAAAAAATTCTACCAAATTGGACAAATTGTGAATGCAAAGTATTAAATAAAAAAAAAAATATATTTCATATATCCAAACGATCGTATAGTGTTTCATGCGCCTCCGTACAGGGAGAGCACTTAGGCGGACTGGACTGCCGAGGCGAAAAGGTTAATGGTATTAAAAGAATCTAGTTTACGAGTATGAGGCAGGTATACAAATTTAGTGAAAGTATCCCAAAACAATAACCTATTCTTTCGAATCACTTTTACCACTTAACTTGCGTGTTATATCTACGTGGACTGTATGCCAAGGCATGCTGGTCTTAGGTGTATAGGATGTAATTCGGCTTGTATTTTACCTGAGTTGGGACGGACTTCTCCATTATGAATTACATATCCAAGATAAAGCACCGATGTTTTTGGAAAAGAACATTTAAAAAAATTGAAAGAAAATCGGGCGTTTGTGAGGGTATTTTAATACAATGTGTAACTTTCTAAAGATTGGTCTATCGAGTTGGCCATAATTAGAACATGGTCCAAATAAACAACCTACGAATAAGGCGAGGTCGTCTAAGGCCTTGAGAATGGCCCTCTTGAGGGACGGATGATGCCTTTTTCAACCCAAATGTCTATGGGGGATTGTGCGTCCCCCATAATTTTTATTTTCGCTTCTCCTCCGTCGTCGGAGCCCGTCGTCGCCGCCGCTAGTTGTTTTGAATTTACCGCGTTTCGTCCCGGGACTACCGGTGGACTCGTCAGTGAGGCTACGTCCGGTAGTCCCTGCCTTAGATGCAGAGGGAGCGTCGCTAGCTGCGGTATTTGTATTGTGTCTCTGTATATTCGACCGCTAGCGAGAGAGACAGACTCATTGTCGTCGTAGTAAAGCTCTCTGGTGTTGACGGTTGGGTACCCGGATCGCCCGGGAGGTGTTACGTCCGCGTTGATGTCCTCTACCTGCCGGCGTCCTTTTGTCACCGATCCGCCACATGTCTTCCTCGGTCTGTATTTGCGTAAGCCAGCTCCCGACAGGACCCTATAGAGCACTAGTTAAGGCAGAAAATTACTCGTCGCCTCGTAAAGGATTTCTTTTCATCATCCGGTTGAGCACCATACAGCTGAGTCGGCGCCCGCGGTTTCGGGGTTAAAACGTGGTAGCATTAAAGTTCTAGGTTCCGCACTCGATTTCTGCACTAACGGCTGGGCTATCTCGCGCACGAGGGTTACAAGCCCTTGCATTGTTAGATTCAGCACTGATCCCATTTCTGATGTCGGGTTATCATTAGAGTTAGGGGCGTGTAATGAATCTTCACGTGAATTGGCCATCGTTGTGATGTCCTATAGATGATATTTACTGATACAAATGTGATTATTACAGAGTGTGACACGTAATAACGGCGATTGGATGATCGAGATGTCGATGACAATGAATTTAGGTTCGATAACGAATCCACGGTCAACGGGATGACGAATGCGATGTGATACACGATTATGGCGTGACTCAACGTACAAGTAGAACTTATCTGAATGAACTGAATCGCAGTCCAAGTGGAGCTGCCCTTATATACCTCTCTCCGTACCTCTCAGATCGATCTTTGTTTTTAAGGAGAGCTATATAATTACTCCATACCTCTGTTAGGTTAGGTTACAGGTGCCTCCCGTGACCGTGGCTACGTTCAGTGACCCATTATGTCACTTCGAGCCCAAGCCCACTGTCATAAACCTCGAGCACCCATACTCGGATTAGAACATTACAACTATTTCTCAGTTTTATTATTTAAGTGTAGCTATAATAGAAGTCTGGACTACAGTATTGGGGATCTTCCCAAACATGCATGAACGCATGCATAATACACAAGGTATATAAAATACGCGCGTATTTATTATAATATTCTGTGAATGAAATAAATTTTTACTTATACTCCATTTGTTTAATTAGATTTATAAGGATAAGAATTTGCATAAATATCCGCAGCCTGCTTATTAATACGTTATTGGGCTCGATTAATTTTGTAATTCGATTATTCTAATAGATATAAATATTAAAACAAAATGAATAACAATATAAAATGACGAGAAAATTCGAGACTATTCTCAAATTCCGAGCAGAGCTAATTTGAAGCACAAGAAACTCTTTTGTGAAATCTGGCATCGATCTATCACATAGTTGTCTGGAAACTGTTAATAAAAGTTGATGCATCGTAACGCAGTGGCATATGGCGTATCTGAAGAAAGAGGATTTTACTTTTACTTTTTCTTCTAGGAACATGAAAGCTATATGCAAAACCGTACCAAAATTGGCAAAAAATTATATCGAAATGTCATGAAACGAATTTATTAGTTCCTGTAAAACTGTCCATATAGTTTTTTCTTAGATGCTAATGAAGAAATAGGTTTGCGTGTGAACTACGCAGAGCAATCGACGTGGCAACGTCGCAGAATGGATACGTTGTAAGACATGTAAATAGCTAGCGACTGTTAATTGAAATACATCAATTTCTTTATTAAAGCTAATTCGAAAAAGAATAATATGTTATAAAAAATATGATGTATAATTGCTTCAAGTTCAAGTATTAAGTCTGAATCGTATAAATTATCTGATGTTAAGCAAAACGGTACGAATGGCGGTGACGTTGTCAAGTCTGGTGCTTCAATTAACCACGCTGGTCAATTTAACATTGTATTTCCATATTGCAATTATTTATATTAACATATAATTTTTTAAAACAAATGTAAATGACGTTAAAAATTATTATTATTATCTCCATAGCCACACACTACCTTTATATTTATCATTTATTAACGAAGTTCAATTGCAATAACATAATTGGCCAAGAATCACTTTAATAAAATAAACGAAGTAGAAAAATAGCGAAAGAACGAAACTGATCGGTGTGAATGGACGAAAAACAAATTTCGATGGCTAAATTTATTATCTTCATAGAATCGATCGGTTACCTTGGCTCATAGTTCAAGGGAAGTCGATCCTTCGTGTGAATTAAAATGACCCAACGACAACAAAGCGTCCGATTTATTTGACGTAGAAGTAGAAAATCGATATCTCTAGAATTACCTCCATATATTTTTCCTCGAGTCTTAAACTTCCATTTTGTCGTACCTTTGCTACGAACACAAACGAATTTACTCGTTACATCACGTTCATTACTCAATTTTTAACGACTCTTACTTTTTACTCTAGTACATCGAGTTTCCACATCTTCAAAGTTTAACTGCTTTATTTTCAGCTGAATCACTGTGCTTTCCTTCATCTCTTTATTCCCTGCGCCGCGTTATTCAAAGTTCCCTTAAAACCATCAACGTCGTCTTCTGTTATTTCGGTATTTTTCCGTTATGTTATTCTACAGCTTCTGTTATTTTATTGCTTCCATTGTATAGTTTCTGTATTTTTGCATCAACATCCTTCTTAATTTTTTCCAAGTATTCTTTTACGTACATTTTATATAGATCCTTTTTCATTTACGTCAGAAAAATGTCTATATTTTTTATCTCTTTCTCGTGTGCGCCATTTGATCGTGTTTTCGTTGGTCTGCCGGAAAAAGTACATAGGGTGTCAACAGATGCCGAAACTTCGATGCATTTTCTTCTTCCTAATATCTTTGATCAATTTTTCAAAACTTTCCAAATATCCTTTTACTTTTCGGCGTGATATCACAAAATTATTAAACTTATTTTTTTGAACTTAATTATTTAAATAATTTGATCCAAACTTATTTCATTATTAAATTATTATTTAATCATTAAAATTATTTACTTTTGTCTGCTTGCTTCATTAGCTTATTCAACCCTCCATTTGCATGCTGGGTCGTTTTCGACCAGTAATCTGAAATGGTCTTTTCATTTTTTCCACGTCTCCGTTTAAATTTTGCTTCGCTCAAAAAGTTAAAGTAACAATAGAAACTATTGGATAACATCGTAGGAACATGGAAAAATATCCAAGAGTTTCGGGGGATTTTTTATGGAGGATGCATAGACTTAAGCCACCCAGTATGCAAACCACGTCAGTAAAAATAAGGTTGCAGGCGAAGGGTTAACTATTTTCGCATGGATTGTTTTCTATATTTTTATTATTTATTATTATTATGTATTTATAGGTAATCCTTGCCTCGCGGTTTAGGATGCGTTCTGGTTTCTACGTCCACTTTTTCGATATATCCGTATGAGCTATATACAGGGTGTCCCACTAACTTCATCCATCCGCACTATCATCGTTGTGTCAAACAATAAAGGACGACGTTTCTTGTGAAAGTAGTGGTGTCCAAAGAAATATATAGTATCTATAATAAGTAATATAATAGTTATCTATAGTAATACTATAAATGACATAGTATCAAACAGTTTCTTTACTGGTGGAGGCATAGAGGTGATTTAGAGGTCAAATTTGTCTTTCCAAGTGGAATGTCCAATTTTTTACACTATACTTTGGGTAAGAGCTTCCTTTCCATTTTGTATATTGCATTGAGTGTGTCAAAAAGTCTAAAAAAAAAAAAAAAAAACGTAACTTTGGGTTTCAGTCTCACTATGAAGATAATTCTCGAAATTCTCGTCATGGCCATTTGATGGAGTCTCATTAAAATCACCGACGCAGATTTCACGGACACTGGTTTTATCAACAACAATTCCCCAACTCCGGACTTGATCGACATCGGACTTGATCAGCGCTGGACACTTGATCGACACCAGACACTTGATCGACACCAGACATTTGATCGGCACCAGACTTCATCGATAACAACGTTGACCGACCACGCTATTAACCGACGAGGATAATGAGATACATACTCTCTACGTGGATAAAACTAGAACGCAGACTGATAAGTATAGTGCACAATGAATATGCTTATTTTTGCATAAAAAATTATATCTTGGCCGAATATTTGATATAACAGAGCATCTTCAATGTTTTTCAGGGTTAATCGACATTTCGATTTTAAAATCGTCAATTACGAAGACATCGCTTTGCGACAGATACGCCATAAGTATGCCATAAGTATACGCGTTGCTATCTGTAGTTTAAGAAATTCTACTGTAAACCTAACTTGTATTAGGTTGTACCAAATGTTTCTTTCGTTTTATAAGGAAATAATTGTATGTTATTATAGTATATAATATAGAAATAGTTTAATATTATTTTATTGAATTTATATATGATCCATTTTGTTCCAATAAAATATTCGATAAAATAATAGAAAACTAAATAGTACAAATAATATAAAGCAAAAAATGTCGTGCGTCTATTGTTTCCTTATAAAACGAAAGAAACTTTTGGGACAATCTAATACTTTGCTCGAGCACGATGCAAACAATTGGTTCAACTCTGCGTCGATTATTGTTGTTGCCGATGAAAGCTCTTGCCGGTGAATTGTTTTTGGTAAAAGCAGTGTCGATGAATTGTTTTCGGTAAAAGCAGTGTCGATGATTTCAATGGGATCCCATTCGTTGTACACCCGGTATATATAAATTTTGGTTTAAAGCTTTCTTTGTTACATAGTGGAAAGTGAAAAATTGTTCGAAGAATCGTATGTTGTATTACGCAGAACACCCGGTATAGCTACTAATCTACCTTACGGTGAAGAATTGTTTCTCAACTCGCACCCACCGCGTATATAGACCCACGTATCACATGCGTATTCCTTACACGCAAGCCATAAAACGTTATTATGTAGTGGAATTCACACCGCGTAGGAATATGCGAATTTCCAACGCATTTAACGCAACAGAGTGAAGGAATACCGCGTTCGCCACGAGTACAAGAGGTTTCGTTCTTGAGAGGATGCGTGGAGAATCTATACAGAGTGGCCCATAAATCATTCTCCCATTTAGAATTTATATAACTTTCTTTCGTTGTATATTTTTAAGTTTCCATTTCCAGATTTTTCAGGTCTGCCTTTTAGAAATATATAATGAAAAAACTTACAACGGAGCAACGAGTATAGACCTTCAAAAAAAGATAAGATCTGATTTGCTACTCTTCGTGACATTACGTCACAGCACACTGTAATCTTTATGGGATGCAAATCACGCTGATGAGCTACTCTTGGGCTTTCAGTGCCGCAAAACTTAGTGTTCCATTTATTAACATAAGAAAATTTGGGGCAGGAGATGGCTGAAGTTTCTTATTAAACTTATAAAAAGTTTAATGCATATATTTCTATCAAATCAACAAACTTTATTTGTTATTCTAATCATACACTATTAAACGAAAACTACTAAATTGACAGAAACCAAATACTAACCCATGCAAGCATGAATTCTTCTCATACACATTACATATACGTTACATTACATACATTACATATACATTTGCAATATAAAGAACTTATTCGTCAGGCATATTAATCTCATTTTTCGTCTTATTTTTTAACATCATATTGATGTCGTCTCAACCCGAATCAATCGTTGGAGAAGACGCAAACGAAACAAGAAATAGTGTGGTATTTCCTATTTGCACTTCTAGCTTTATCCTTCGATGTTAGTGCAGCAGATCCAAGATAATCCTCCGCCCATCTTCCTCTGTTCGGTTTTCTCACGTAGATTTGCATCGTTTACTAGATACACAGGTGGATAAATATACATTGATTACCAAAATAAATAAGTTGCAATCAATATAACATCGGCATCTTACCTCAACACAGTTTATGCATCCTACCGAAATGTGTTGGGGAATCCTAACCTAACCCTAACTCTAACTTCCCCTAGTTTTTTTTATACGCGCAGGAAACCTTCATGGACATCCCGCGCCTTCTGGGGAAAGCCGCTAATGTCGGATTCCTACTGCCTAAAACTCCCACAATGGCTATCCCGAATGCGTGAGGAGGGGAACTTGAAACCACAAAGGCATTCATCACCGGCTCCCTCGCGTATGGACTCGTCCACGAGTGAGGGAAGATGCAGACCCCCCACCCTTATATCTGTCCCGTGGGCTACGGCACATTGTGCGGCTATCGCACACCGGGTCCCGTCCTCGGGGAATTCTTTTCTTTTTCCTTTGTTTTCTTTACGTGGAGGAACCTTCATAGGCATTTCGCGTTCTCTTAGGGGAGGAGGAAGGGTAGTGCCGGATGGGAGACCTTAACCCCAACCTAACCCAAACCTAACCCTAACCTTAACCTTCGTTAAGTAAGTCAAGTTGTACGTCAATTACCTGCGCAAAAGTCAGACTGATAAGAAGAAATGCAACGAGCCACTGCTGTTGGTATCGCTTTTTTTTTATTACAATACAAAATATCAAGTGACAGCAAAAGTTTTTACGGACGTCGCAGCATGATCTTCTTCGAAATATAGGTTATGTTGTATGCTAAAACAAATGCTAAGTGGTATCCTTTACCAGTTGACATAACAGAAGAACTCGAAGATACAGTCGTGCTAATGTATAGTGAATAAACTTTGAGTTATGATTATTATCGTACCCACTGAGGTGAAAATAGATACACATTTGGAACAGCGTTAAAAAAGTTGAGCCATTGATTTTGGAAGTAAAATTCAATTGTTCTTATTCGCTGCTCAACTGTGAATTTTCCAATTATAAAATTCCAAAATATAAATTTTAAAAGTGTATAAAAAATTGTAAAATATAGAACAAACGAGTTTAGAGTTATATAACGTCTAAACGAGAAAGTGACTTACATGCCACCCTGTACTTAAGATTTGTCACGTCAGACGGTTTGAGGTCGAAAGACAATTTGCGTCGCTCGTAAAACCCTTCTGTAGTTTCGTCCTATCGGATCACTAACTCTTAGTCTGCCGGAGTACGAATCGCAATCTACGGATTTCAGACATTTGATGACTCAGACATTTTGGCAAATGTGTGTCATCTTTATGTACAGCGCAACGTGTCATTGTCGTCAGTTCATGTAACATAAACTACCATTTATTATCGCAAATGTACAACACAAAATGCAGTTTAATACTAACCTTATCAGGTCAAATGACCGGTTTCAAAATTTAATTTAAAATTCTACATTCATCGTTATTTCTTTTGTTCATCTAACTTTATGTAAATTCTTATATTATCTGATTAATCAATTTCTGGATTCTTGTTAACTTCTGTAAAGTTCTGCCAGTGTGTTTTATAAGCTAAAAAAAGAGGCCAAAATATCGTGTAGCAAAATGTCCACAAATATCTCATTACAAAATTATAACAAAAATATAAAATGCAACCAATACAGCACCACTGTGTGTCTTTTCTTATTTTGTATTAACTAACAATAAGAAAAAGGGCGTCGTATACGTTTGTTGCATTTGATATTTTCGTTATAATTTTTTAATGAAGAATTCATGGACTTTGCGCTACGAGATATTTGAGACTATTTTTTACAATACATTTAAAAACATTTCTCAGAATACACTGGCAAAGTTCGTACACTAAACTGCGGGACACCTTGTGTAATTTAATTGTAAAAGCTGAGTTGGTTTTTCCTCGATCCTCTTTAATTTGAAAAATGTTAAGTCTTATATAAATTCTCTTCAAGTCGTTTTTATTTGTTAAGTCTGTCTCTGTAGGATCTGCACAACGCGAGATTTCAGTTTTTTCCTTTGAGGTTAGAGTTAGCGAGGTTCAACCGAATATCATTTTATCGCTAATTCAAATAAATTTTTTAATACATAGCTACATTGAATTTTATTCTGTTCAAGCCTTGAACCACCTAAATGCTTGAGGTGGTATTAAACGTGTTAGTGTATTGAAAAGGCGAGCAAAATGTAATGTATTTTTAAATCACTTTGAATACAAGTACACAGATAGTGTGTGTCGGTCGCAACCGCCTCTCACTCGATTCTACCATAGAACTCGCTGTGCAGATCGCTATGAGGATCGTAATGATTCGCTATAAAGACTGGTTATACTGCTCGTAATAATACTGACTGATAATACTCGATGAGGATACTGATACTCTAGAGAGCACGTTCGTCTATTTATAACTACAGTTGTTATTATAAAAAGGTCGAATGTAATTGGCGATTACAAATAACGGTGATGATGTTTTGATCCGGAGTTTGTTATTTCTGGAATGTATCAGGTCGAAACAGCGTTAACACTCTAAGGCACAACAATATGAGTCACTGCCGGTTCGAATCGTCCGATGACTCATGTGCCGCTGCATGCTCTTTCTAATACCATAAACACTTCAAGGTGAGAAGGCACATCTTCATTGTCACTTCCATTGTGATCTTTTTTCCAATTAGGGAATTTAACACGTTAATAACAATATAATATTTTTTCAAATTCCAAAACTTCTTCGTACGATATTGGTCTAGATACCAATATTTTGGTAATTCTGCATATAGAGGGCGTACCTCACCGATTTCGATAAGATTGAAATATTTTATCAAGGTCAATATTCGTCTCCGGGCTATGTATTCATAAAAAGCTTCAATTAAAGTATTGATAGTAAACCTGCCTCTAAACCAATTTAATTTGGCTGCGTATCATTCAATAGACTTCTCGAAAAGTATCAAGTCACTACCCGTACTATAAAGGTAGATACACAACGAAAAGCGATTTACAGTTTAAGCTCCATTTCTTTTGTTCTACTTAATGAAAAATTCTGAGAAAAATCAGGGATATTCTAGTCGGTGGCGTGCACGCCTGTGAATTTTTCTAGAATTTTTTTACTACAAAATCGATTTTTAAAAAATTTGGAAAATTTTCAAATGCTGACTTATATCATTGCCTTAATCGTTCATGTGACCATGCTAATATTTTGACAGTTTTAGCAGCTTATTATGATTATTAACTACATATTTTACGACAATTTCCTCAGATTTTTTCCACCAATGCATCATAGGTAAAAAAAAAATTATAAACCGATTCTTCCCAATTTTCTGTACAAAGGAATGGCCATCTCCTATAATCGACATACTTTGTACATTAAATGACCATTATATGTGATTCTTACATTAAAAGTGGTTATCTCTCTCAACACATGTAGGAAAATGTTGTTCAGAATATTCACCTTGACAACATGTTCCAAGCTCATTGAAATCGGTCAGCTGCGCCCTTTTTTTTAATATAAATACCAACACTTTTTCATCACCGATTTGCGAAGACCTATATTGCAAATGTCAAATATTTATTTTTCAATTCCATCGAAATTTATGTACTTATCGTGCCATCTCAGTACTTTCAATTGAACGTTTCTGTTTTTCAAAGCCATTGCATGGTACACCTCTCAACGTTGTAGATTTTTGTAATTATTACGGCAGTTCCACACTTTTTCCTTTTTACTGCTGAAGCGTCTCTCGTTTTATTTTAACACGTTGACCGCCGACACGAGAATTTTATTTATCTTCGCCCGAGAGCTGCGATAGTCCGAAATATACTGCGCCATAACATTTAATTCTCGCAAAATATTACATCGTATTTGTGTATTTTAAATTAGAACCAGCTTTCCATAATCAAACCAAACGACTCGAGCTTCTTCTTTTTCGAGAAGTTAGGAGAATTAGCTTATTGGATGCAACAAAATTTTTGTTAATTAAATTGATAATTTGTTAATTAATTTTGTTCAATTAAAATTGATCGAAATCGAGAAGAAAATGGTGCAGGTCCCTTTTTATTATTTTGTTTATCTGAGACTATAATGAATATTTAAACAATACGTTTGGTAGATTTATGTCAATTACACAGGGTGACAGATAAAATGAAAATGTCTTCAATCATGTCTGCACGGTTTTTGAAAAAAGCTCAAGTCGTTTGGTCCAATTTTTAAAAAATTATTCCGTTTCAAAGGATGTCGGAATATTAACAAATTCACGATCGACGTATCTGACGTGGGAGCCTCAGCTGGACACCGCCTACAATTTCCGTGAGCTGATGGCTGATAGCCGCAAGGTTCTGCTGTTAAAACGACAGTGAATTTAATCTGTAATCATTCTTCTATTTTTTTTATTTATAACCGTTTGTCTTGTCCTATCTATGCAAATTCTCATTGCAGGAAACTGGAGAAATTATCTGTCACTGACCTCATCTTCCGGCTTCGAATCTTTTGGGTCCGTGGCCAGGAAGCTGCACATGAGATTTCCCGCCCATACGCTGTCTATCTATTTGCATAGAACGTTGTACTCGACAGAAGGCGTTTTCTTTCATATTTGACGATATTAGAAAAAGCACGTTCAAGTATGGAAACACCGGAAGCTACACGACAGTAGACATGACGTGTAGCGAAGTAAGTCCAAGGATCGCAATAACACGATCACCTTGCATTCCTTGACCGACCATTAAGAGGAGCAGGTCATTGACCGTACAGCGAAATTGTATCGCAAAATTATCTCAATTCGCATTTCCTGTGAATTCGTTTTCAAGCGAGAACTGTTGAAGATGATAACGTGACTAGAGGGAAGAAAAGAAATTTGTCAGATGACGTGAGTTCACATCAACGGCAAACAAGGACAGCATTTGAAATGATGTGTATCAGGTGGATGGTAAACAGGAACAAATTTTCAATTGACGTGAATGCTCGCCGGTGGCAAACAGGAACGGAATTCGAAATGACGTGAATGCCAGCGGCAAGCGGAAGCACAGCATTTACAACGGTACGAATCCACGTCAACGATAGCGAGTATGCTAATGTCAGCGACTGTATGTCAT
The DNA here is from genome assembly GCF_014825855.1 of Bombus pyrosoma. Lineage (NCBI taxonomy): Eukaryota > Metazoa > Arthropoda > Insecta > Hymenoptera > Apidae > Bombus > Bombus pyrosoma. The sequence goes on along the minus strand of NC_057786.1, from coordinate 3,016,135 downwards.
TCACATGCTGAAAAAGTTTCCGTTCACGGAATTTATCTTATTTTAAGCTAGCGTAGTGTCAGATGAGCAGTGAACCTGTTAGCGCTTGGTACAACACATCTCTTCTTTGATGTCATTGTGCATGAGAAATTGCGCGTGCAATATCAGCTTCGCGCTAAGGAAGTAGAAAAATATGAGATTGCAAAAAAAAAAAAAAAAGAAAAACAAATATACAGGTTGAAGCATCTAAAACAGGCCACCTAAATATCTCGACTGTTATTGATGGCAGGAAGAGATGTGTCCGACTAAATTGGTACAGTGTCGAGTGACGCGTAATTTGATTCAGTTTGAAATACATAGCTGTTCGATAAACCCATGAAGGTCATATGAAGGTTAACTGGTAATCTGGGTTCTCAATGAAATCACGTGCTCTTTACTCTACGTACCACCTACTGGAGCTTCTTAAACGCGTACAATTTAACTATGGTTAAAGGTCATTCAACGCTAAAAATCAACAAGAGGAAATAATTTAATTTATGCAAGCGGTCGAATATTGAATTTTATGTATTGGTGGTTCATTAATTTACCAATACACTGCTACTTTTTAAACATTCAAAGCGATGACCTTAAACACCGACGAATGCCTAAAGCGATGCAAGAGGTGGATATCACGGCGTATGGAATTTCGTTCGGATTAATCGCTGCGAGCGATCTACTGTTACGCGGCCTTTTCACCTCTTCTCTGGCTGTCGATACCTCACTATACACTTGCTGCTTTAATTTTCACCATAAATAAAAATCAGCGAATAATCTTGAACGTAAATACGATACGCTATGATATCTAAAGAGTTAGAGTATCGTTTTAGGTTATGCGTGGTGGAGGTCATCTCTTTGAATATTTAAAGTAGCAGAGCACCGATACATTCGTAAATTGTCGTTGTATAAAATAACGTGTCCGATCGCTCACATAAAGTAAATTATTTTCCCTCGCCAGTTTTAATCCTTGAGCGACCTTAAATGACCTTGAGCCATAGATGATTGTACGAGTTTTAAAACGACCTAGATGGTGTGGTAAAAAACCATTCCATTTTCTATTTTATATCATACATCACGTGCTATTCCATTTCAAAGAATTAAGTTGACCTTTATACGACCTTTACGCGCCCACCTATCAAAGAACTATTTACATAAAATTAAGTGCCTCTCGATACCGTGTCAGTTTGTACTTGTACGTCTTTTTCTATTTTCTGTATGGCAATAGAGGGCACCAACAGAGACTATTGTTTGGCTAATAAAACGTTTGAATAGTGGTACATTCGAATAACAGATTTTCGGCCAGTGGAGGTTCCATTATATTCGCCATGAGACACGATATATGTAAATCTATCGGATTGGAAAAAATTATACGACTATACAATTGTAAAGAACATGTAAGTGTAATGCACATGTTTTTTGTCAAAAAAAAAAAGAATATGGTTGCGGGCTTCGTAGCTTTTGTAAGTTTTGTAAGTTTAAACGTACTTTGATATAATGTAACATAGCATAATATTATATAACTTAATACAATACCGTGTAATATAATATAACATGTTATAATATTATACACGTAATAGAATATAACATAATATAATATGGCGTAATATAATACAACGGAATACAATATACTACTTAATATAATAGAACGTGATATATAACGTGCTAGAATATAATGTAATATAATATAACGTGTTATGATATTATAACGTAATAGAATATAACGTAATATAATATAATGTAATATGATATAACGTGATATAATATAACGTAATATAATATAATGTGATATGATATAATGTGCTATAATATAACGTAATATAATATAATGTAATATGATATAATGTGGTATAATAGAACGTAATATGATATGATGTAATATAATATAACGTAATATGATATGATGTAATATAATATAACGTAATATAATATAATGCGATATGATATAACATGATATAATATAACGTAATACAATACCACGTAATATAATATAACATGATATGATATAACGTAATATAACATAACGTGATATAATATAACGTAATATAATATAATGTAACATGATATAACGTGATATAAAATAACGTGTTATGATATTATAACGTAATGTAATGTAATGTAATATGATATAACGTGATGTAATATAACGTAATATAATATGATGTAATATAATATAACGTAATATAATATAATGTAATATGATATAACGTAATACAATACCACGTAATATAATATAATATGATATGATATAACGTAATATAACATAACGTGATATAATATAACGTAATATAATATAATGTAACATGATATAACGTGATATAAAATAACGTGTTATGATATTATAACGTAATGTAATGTAATGTAATATGATATAACGTGATATAATATAACGTAATATAATATGATGTAATATAATATAACGTAATATAATATAATGTAATATGATATAACGTAATATAATACCACGTAATATAATATAACATGACATGATATAACGTAATATAATATAATGTAATATAATATAACGTAATACAGTACCACGTAATATAATATAACATGATATGATATAACGTAATATAACATAACGTGATATAATATAACGTAATATAATATAATGTAATATAATATAACGTAATACAATACCACGTAATATAAAATAACATGATATGATATAACGTAATATAACATAATATAATATAACGTGATAAAATACCACATATAAAATACGTATAATGCTAACAAAGTGACAAATTTAATAATTAATCTGAAGGATTAATCAAAGAGGATAAGATAACCAGAAGATAAAAACAGTAAAAAGTGCTCGATTTATACTAAATATCGCTAGATGTCGTAATGTGTAACTTATGATCGTTTGTGTTTTTATTTCTTCGTTCTTAAACCAAGAACGTGGATTTTATTCAACACGTTTTTTTTTTATTTTTTAAATAAATCATTTTACAATTTGTCCATTAGGACATTTGGTAAAATATTATAGTTTTATTCAACACGTGTATGCATAAGTGATTATAAAGGTCGAAATGGTTAGAAGCTTGCTGAAAATTATTTCTCTCTGGATCGATATATCAACTTACGTTGCACATTGACGTTTCTGTCAAAGAGGTTAGTCCCAAATTTTCCATATATGATAAAACCACCCAGTTTTATACTACGCGTCTATTCGATGATACAATACTACTCATCCTGGCAAACGGATTTAATGCGACATACATATGCTGATTTCAATACCACAATACAACAATGATAATCCCACACGAGTATAATAACTGCTCACTGATAATAGGGAAAGAAGTAACGACAGTGTTTCCATTTCATTCTATATACACGTAGTCACGTTTGCTTTATTTTGATCCATTTGTGGCAACACCATATGTATATCAGCGGAATGTATACAAATACAGTCAGCAAAATGTCTAGCAACAATTTTCTATATTATCACCTGATACGTTAATGAATATTCAGATTTTTTTTAAACTCCTAAATCTAAGAAACTAATTGCCTACTCAACTTGATAATTTATTGCAATTAATGTTTCAAATTTAATTAGAAGGTTTCATTCGGCATAAAATTTAGTTTCAAAATGGGACATAAAAATTTGTCTAGTTTTCTGGCTCACCATTAGAAGATCCGTCTCCGTCAATTAACAATCCTTCTTCCTCCATTTCCATTCCCTCTCGGTGTTTAATTTTTTCTCTTCTTTAATCAATATACTTGCCACTATTGGTAATAATACTGGAGTTGAGAAACGATCAGCCACTTTGAAACGCGTGTTTCGACGTTGGTACCACACCATAAACCGAGGGGTATCGATGACGTGATGGTAAACTGAAACTGATGCAGATTTCGTGAAACTTACGCGTCGAGGCAGGTGTCACACGCTCAAGAGGACCAGCCGCTTCGAAATAGCAATCAAGTGGACGAAAACATCCTGCATGCCATAGCTATCGAAACAATAACAAAACAGTGACTGAATAACCGCCTCTGATGCGCGTCCGACGATAACCCCTCCAAAGGGACTAAAACCACGCTATAAAAACCCTCGAAACTTAGCGCTCCACACATCATTCTGTTATACTTGTTTGAGCCGTCACTCTGTTGGATTTATACAATAAAATTGTCATCGTCTTACACGGAGTTCAATTCCTTCACATTATTCGTGAAACGTTCGAACTGCGACGCGAGATCATCGGCGATCTATCGGTTCAGTGATTCCTCGTGTCCCCGGCGTGACAAAATTGGCGATCCTGTCGGGATCNGGATCCATTCATCGCATCAAGAGGAAACTTCAACGGGAACTCTACGAATTCTACAGCGAAGGACCACGGTCACCTCCTTGATCAAAAGAAGGATCCACAAAGAACCTCGGTGAGCTGGCTTTCGTACATTATCGAAACCATAAACCCGAAATACGTTGCGAAGATAGTGATTCTTCTGAAAATATATCTATCAAGATGAATCCAACTGACATGAGTACGGCGAAACAAAAGGATCTAGTCGCTACTATCCTCGAGCAGTTTCAAGGTCTAACTCACGAGTTTAGAAATTTTAGAAACAACACTGAGCAAAATATTAACAAAATAAAAGAATTTACGGAGACCAGCGATAGAAACCGGGCCAAGGAAATACGTGACCTTGCCGAAACTATAGGAGTGAAACACGACACTGAAGCCGACCATGTGCAGATCAGCAACCACTTAGAAACCGGTGCCGATAACATGACAAACGACGAAACCAACGGACCAAACGCGTCACAAAGACAACGAATGAGTCACGTTACGACTAGACAAGCAAACTGCTGCGGAGAAGAACAAGGCCTGCAAGCAGCAGAGGCCATACGCACTATCGAGACACTACGGGGTCGAGATGACGTAGGCGTTGAAGATTTTATTTTATCAGTTCGCAAGGCAAGAGCCAGGTGCAAGGCAAGTGGCAGAGATTTCCTATTAGATCTCATACTTACCGAAAAGATAACAGATAGCGCGAAAAGGAACATCAGATATTTAAAGATCAACTCATTCGAGGACCTATATTCGTGCTTGAGACAAAACGTGTCAGTCCCAACCACCGTTAGCAATTGCAAAGGTAAATTGAGAAATTTGAGACAAGGAATGACGGAGACCGTACAATCCTTCAACTCTAGATTCCGACGACAACTCAACGAACTAAATTACGCAGTCCAAAACGAAAACCGCACGCCGGTTGAACGACGCGTAGCCATGGACATCGAAGAACGCGAAGCATTAAAAACGTATCTACTCAATTTACGGCACGAAATAGCACAGTTAGTGGTAGCTAGCGATCCAAAAAACCTGAACTACGCGCAACAATTAGCAGCCAACAAAGAGCAATGGTTACGAGAATCAAATCATGTTGTTCACCGTCAGAATCAGTCAAAGAATCAATCCAACAACACTCGGCCCGTATCTGAACGGAGTGCTACCGGTCTACAGCCACGAGGTTTTAACCAACCGTCAGATAACCGAAGGAAAGTAAAATGTTCCAAGTGCTCGCGAATCGGACACACAGCCGAGATGTGCTACTCTCGGAATTTTCCATCAGGCAACCAAGGAAAAATCCCACCTCGAGTATACCAAACGGCGGAGAATCCAGAGGAAGCATTCCAAGAGTCAACTGTACCACCACAGGAAAATTATTATCAATCCTGTTGCTACGAAAAGACGGAAGAAGAGCCAGATTTCTCATTGACACCGGAGCAGCAATAAATATAATAAAAGAGAACGCCTCGCTGAACGTTCAAGCTTCCAGCCCAAGGTCTTTCCTAATGGGAAACGACAAACACACCAGCGACAAAATTTGCAATTTGAACATGCTCAAAAAGAATCACCAATTCCACGTAGTTCCTGACAACTTTCCCCTAATCGAAGATGGAATAATCGGACTCCCATTCCTTACGAAGTACCGATACAACGTCACTAACGATAAACTGACCTTGGACGAGATCATATTACCGTTCCAGAGCACCGATAGCGAGATAGGACCGGGCGAAACTTTAACTTCAACGCGATACGTCGAAGGAAAGCCGGCAACAATATGCTTTATCAACACTGGTAAGCGAGTCTGTCATATTACAAACGAAATAGAAAAACCCGATAGATTGAAACAAATTAACAAATTTGCACAAGTAATACGTACCAAACATATTGATCCAGAACTTCGAGAACCCCTTGAGAAAATCCTTATCAATTACCTAGACGTCTTTAGCATGGAAACGGACTCACTACCATGCACTAACTTAACGGAACATACAATCGCACTGAAAACGGACAAACCTATAAACGTCAAATCTTACAGAGCGCCCGAGTGCCATAGAAAAGAAATTGAGACACAAATCAACGACATGCTAAACAAACGGATCATAGAACCATCGGACAGTCCGTATAACGCGCCAATTTGGGTAGTTCCAAAGAAATTAGACGCATCAGGTAAACAAAAATGGAGGATTGTCATAGATTTTAGAAAATTAAACGAGCAAACAGATCAAGACGCGTATCCTTTGCCGAATCCGGACGAAATACTCGATCACTTAGGTGAAGCTAAATTTTTCTCAGCCCTGGACCTCTCGTCAGGATTCCACCAGATACCCATGGAACGAAAGTCTAAGAAATACACTGCATTTTCAACCGCGCAAGGTCATTTCCACTACAACCGCATGCCCTTCGGACTCAAAAACGCACCGGCAACGTTCCAACGCATGATGGATACCGCGCTACGGGGATTAGTAGGAAATAACTGTTTCGTGTACTTGGACGATATCATAATATTCGGAAGCACCATCCAAGAGCACAACCGAAATCTAGCCATTGTGTTAGACAGATTACAAGGTTTAGGATTAAAGGTACAACCGGACAAATGCGAATTCTTGAAACCAGAGTTGGAATATCTAGGACACGTGGTAACAAAGGAAGGAGTGAAACCTAATCCCAAGAAGATTCAGGCCGTGAAAGACTTTAGGATACCGAAAACCGCGACTCAAATAAAATCATTCCTAGGACTCGTTGGGTACTACAGAAAGTTTATACGCAGTTTTTCTAAAATCGCGAAGCCACTGACAGACCTCACGAAGAAGGGCGCTCCGTTCCACTGGACCGATAAACAACAACTTGCCTTTGACACGCTGAAACAGAAACTCTGTGAAGCTCCTGTACTGCAATACCCGGATTTTGAGAAGACATTCACATTAATAACAGACGCAAGCAACGAAGGTTTAGGAGCAATACTCTGCCAAGACGGACATCCATGCTGTTACATATCCCGAACCTTGAACCCTCCTGAGAGAAACTATTCCACAACCGAGAAAGAGTTACTAGCGATAGTATGGTCGGTCAAAAGACTAAGGCAATATCTACTTGGCAGGAAATTTAAGATTCAAAGTGATCATCAGGCTTTGAAGTGGCTAAAAGATGTTAAGGATCCCTCATCGAGACTCATGCGATGGCGCTTGAGACTCGAGGAGTACGATTATGAAATAGAATACAAAAAAGGAAAAGAAAATACAGCTGCAGACGCTCTATCCCGATTGTATCCTATCGCCAGTGAAGAAATCCAATCCGATCTAGAAAAGGCGAATTATTACGACGAATATGTCGACTGGAAAGCCAATATCACCGCAGCTCCGGTAACTCAAAAACCTAACAGACCACACTTTAAACAAATTACAAGGACCGAATTAGGAGACTTTAACGAACAGCACTGGCTGCATCAATTAGCTAAACATTTTATTGAACACCAAACCGAACACTTGCGTATAGGGATAAACGACAATAGCTTGAGCACATTAGAAAAAGTGAACATCCAACTGATGTTAAGGTTTTTAACAACCAGATTCCCTCAAATTAAACTGATATTTGGACAAGATCCGCCAGTAGACTACGATAACGAAGAAAAACAAACCATACTACGCGAGAATCATAACGAAATAGTAGGACACTTAGGTATACACCGCACCGTGAAACGAATACAAGAACACCATCGTTGGACGAACTTACAGCAAGACGTGACGGAATTTATACAAAACTGCCAAACCTGCCAACGAGAAAAATTAAACCGTATCAGGGCCAAAGAGCAACCCATAATAACCGACACACCCGTTAACCCTAATGATAAAATCGCAATGGACATATTCGGACCTCTGAGCAAAACCAAACAAGGCAACCAATTTATCCTATCTATCCAAGATCAATTGACCAAATATCTGGTTCTCGTACCTTTAAAAGATCAAACAGCCAACTCGATCATTAACGAACTTTTGGATCACTATGTGTACATATTTTCCGCACCGAAAAGTATCCTCACGGACATGGGACGAAATTTCGTATGTAAACTGATGGACACATTTGAAGAGACTTTCAAGATTCGACACATAAAAACCACCTCTTTCCACCCGCAATCAAACGGATCTCTCGAACGAACACATGCTGTAGTAAAAGATCTTGTTCGAACCTATACGACCGGCCGGCAGAACGATTGGGACGAAAATTTAAAACTAATATGCATGGGATATAATACTTCGGTACACGAAACGACCGGGCATACCCCATTTGAACTAACATTCGGACGACAAGCTAACATGCCATCCTCGATATCAAACACCCCCACCCTAACTAAAGATCAATTGTTTAAACTCTGGAAAAATCGACATAACGCCTATATAGCAAAAGCAAGACAAATCACTGAATTAAACAAAAGGCGATATCAAAGAGATCAGATTCGAAAAATTATCAAAACACAAACGATATTCCAAGTAAAAGACAAAGTATGGGTACATAACGATCACAAAACCGACAAACTAGACCACGAATGGCTAGGACCGGCTGAAATCCTCTCGTCCAATCCACCCACCTATCTTGTTGAATATTCCAACGGTCAAACGCAAAGAATCCACGATAACAGATTGAAACCTTACTTTTCAAGAAGGCGACCATAACATGGATAATTCTAATTCTCGAGTACATTCAAAGCGACCTAGTAGTAGGACCACTAAATTATGCTAACGTTTTCTTAGAACACATAGATGATTGCTATCTGTACAACGAACAAGTAGACATCATCCTTTTATAATGGACCTTAGTGACCCAATCGATCGAATCAATAAATTATAACATGTAGTTGAGCTAATAGACCGACAATGCAAACCACCTTGCGCTTACATACCAGAGATAAACAATCTAAAAATGAAGTATAGAAATCTGCAAAACCTAACGCATCAACTTAAATTGTTGTTACACTGTAGAAGCAAACGCGGATTACTCAAGGTCATAGGTTCGGTATCTAAAACTCTATTCGGAACTCTTGACGAAGAAGACCTAGAGCTCATTAATAAAAATATCGACACGTTGTTTGACTCCAACAACAAAATGAAAACGATCCTTAGTAACCAAACTGCACTTATCAGACACGTGCTAAGACGAATCAACTGGAAAATCAACGATGTACGCAAAATTGAAAATCATAACGAGAAAAATGAAATGTCGATCTCTTTACTAATTCAGACTGAATCTACCATATCGGAGCTCGATATTAACATCGACGAAATTTTTAGCACTAACATATTAGGAAAACAAGGAATCATAAACCCGGAAATTATAGAACCCAAACAACTCCTGACAACACTCGACCAAATAACGAAACAAAGCTTTATGAGTAACCATAACCTTCAGTTCAAAACTTTCAACTAATTCTAGGTCTAAATAAAGTTAAATTATGGACAAACGATAATAAACTTATATATACGGTAATTTTTAGAAGATAACGAGTGGAAGATAACAAAAATTTATCCGATACCTTTCAAACGAAACTCTGTATTTATCGCACCTATAGTAGAAACTGACCTAATACTAACCAATCTAAATTAAGCATAATGAATAAACTAAATATATACAAAACACTAATCAAACCAATCTGGACATACGGAGTCCCACTATGGGGGATGGCAGCAATGAGTCACATAAATAAAATAGAAACAGAGCAAGCAAAAATCTTAAGGACAATAGTTAACGCTCCATGGTACGTCAGAAATGAAGACATACGAAAAGATTGAAAAATTCCAACAGTTAAAGAGGAAATCGCCAGATATGCAAAAAAGTATGTGGCGGCACTCGACAACGCAAATACCGTCACTCGAGACTAACTAGTAACGGACGACGGCAGCGCAGTGGTTAGCGCCTTAGGTTACGAACGTTCGGGACCAGGGTTGTTCGAATCCCAGCGACCGAAATCCGATTTTTCTTCCGCGATTCTTAAATAGGAAGAAAAATACTGCAGTACCCCAACAGCAGCGACATCTACAAACCAGTAGCGATATCTACAACCAGCAGCGACATCTACAACCAGCAGCAACTCTAATACTCCGGACAACATATACATACACAGCCACCTCCTCAGGTATAAAGAAAGACTTGCAACACACCCAAATCAGCTGGTTGCTGAAACGAATAAAACAATAATAGAAAGAAAACTGAAGAAGAAGCATCCTGCAGACCTCATAATAGAACAATAAACAACCTGGAAGATGGAGTCCCGCTGGGGGTAACTATCCACATGCTATATTTTATCAAATATTAAATTATAATATTTTACCAAATGTCCTAATGGACAAATTGTAAAATGTAAACAAACAATAAAGAGAAGAAAAATACTAACCAACTCAGAACAATACACGTTTGTCGATAGCCACTACTTAAACAAATATTGTAAACGAACGGCAATCATCCACATTTGTAAAGGAACTCAACCAAGCCACGATAGAATCAATTCACCTGAATGTAGAATCGAATTGATTAATAATCAACAGACAGTGAAAACTTGCCCGACTGCTGTATTCAAGTTGGAAGAATTGACGTTCGTAGCTTTACAGACTGAAAATCATTATATCATTATTCCTACGAAAAATGTGCATTATGTAAAACACATAAAATCTTAGAAATCAAACGACCGAGTTTAATTAGCAGCAAAACTAGATGCATAATTACATACGACCGTAATATTATGAAAATAGGAGGAACACGTAAAAGTATTTCTTACGAGATCAAAGAAGAATAGCTCACACAGTTTCAAAGAAATAATAGACATCCCAACGCTAGAGGAAATATTAGAAACAGGCCCAAAAGTAACTCACAATTTTAATCAACATAAACCAACCTCGATACGTTACAAACACAAGTCAGTAGCCTACAATTCGAACGACGTATAAATTCACTCAAAGAATATGGCATTTCGACATTACAAATATTAGGATACTTAGTCCTAGGACTAGCAACAGTATATATATTGTATAAATGTAAACTTTTCAAATGTCTAAGTCGAGTAATCCCTAAAAGTGTATGTATCAGAATACTTTGTCCTACCGCTCACGTAAACAATATGCATCAAGCACCAACAACACCAATTCTTCCATCAGCCCACGGGACGGTCACTTTTCAAAACATTGCAGAAAACGAAGATAACGGGATCATTCAAATCAGACGACTCACCAGAGCCATACACGCTTCAACGGAGCGAAGCGAATCTAAGAAGGGGGGAATGTCACACGCTCAAGAGGACCACCCGCCCCGAAATAGTAATCAAGTAGACGAAAACATCCTGCATGCCATAGCTATCGAAACAATAACAAAACAGTGGCTGAATAACCGCCTCTGATGTACATCCGACGATAACCTCTGCAAAGGGACCAAAACCTCACTTTGAAAATCCTCCAAATTTAGCGCTCAACACATCATTCTGTTATACTTGTTTGAGCCGTCACTCTGTTGGATTTATACAATAAAATTGTCATCGTCTTACACGGAGTTCAATTCCTTCACATTATTCGTGAAACGTTCGAACTGCGACGCGAGATCATCGGCGATCTATCGGTTCAGTGATTCCTCGTGTCCCCGGCGTGACAAAATTGGCGATCCTGNACGCTCAAGAGGACCACCCGCCCCGAAATAGTAATCAAGTAGACGAAAACATCCTGCATGCCATAGCTATCGAAACAATAACAAAACAGTGGCTGAATAACCGCCTCTGATGTACATCCGACGATAACCTCTGCAAAGGGACCAAAACCTCACTTTGAAAATCCTCCAAATTTAGCGCTCAACACATCATTCTGTTATAATTCTTTGAACTGTCACTCTGTTGGATTTATACAATAAAATTTTCATCATCTTATACGGAGTTCAATTCCTTCACCTTATTCATGAAATGTTCGAACTGCGACGCGAGATCACCGGCCATCTATCGGTTTAGTGATTTCTCGTGTCCCCTGCATCACGTGACACATGCATCGCAACGTGTATCAACGAGGCCTTAAGGTTTGACGTAGACAATTGAGTTTTGTCACGCGAGCGTTTCGATGTTAGATTATATTGTACATACAGGGTGTCTCATATAATGTGGCCAATCGATTAGAGGAGTAGGAAAAGAGATGATTCTACGTGGAAAAATAAATCGAAAATGTAGAATAAAATTCGTTTTCGAGAAAATCGATTTTGAAAATTTATCAGGTGCACTTGAACATAGCTAATTCCTGATTGGAGAGAAACAAATAATCGATGATAGGTTATCTTACGTGCAAAAATAAATGAAAAGTGGAAAAAAATGCAGTTCGAGAACGTTTAGATGAGAATTAGCGCCTAGTACTCGTCATGATGATAAATTCATGTTCATTTTTCTTGGAAACAAAATGTATTGTGTAATAGAATGAAACATTTTCGCCTTATTTTTACATGTACAATAACCTCTTGTCGATTATTTACTCTTGTCCATTTCGGAATTAGCTATGTTCGCTTATAATTAATAAATTTTCAAACTGGATTTTCTTGAAAACGAAGCCTTAGATAAAAATAATTTTTATCTTATGTTCTCCGCTTATTTTTAGTGTCACTTTCTAGTCACTTGACCACGTTATGCGGGATATCTTGTATAAGAAAACGTATACGAGCAGACGAGTTCGTGATTATGCTTCTCCAGTTCACATCGGATACTACCAGTTCAACGCGATATCGCATTTCCTCCTACAATCGTATATTCTATTGCTGGAAATGGAATTTCCTATAAGTTAGGTATGTGAGCTGCTAGTTGTACTTACGTATTTAGACCCCAGAGTGTACTAAGTTGCACTTTTCAAACTTTAAATGTGGGCGACCCAAATTTGTAGAAGCGTTGCAATTAGATATGGACTTAATATAATTTGTAGGTTATTATGTACGTATCGTGTGTGTATTCCTTATTGGAATTTACGTTCTCAACTATTACAATTTCTCAGCTATATGTTCTGGGTGATTTAAATTTGTTGCATCGTTTCCTTACTTTCTATTTACTTTTCTATGCTTCAAAATTACTTAAGTTAAGTTTACATAAGTAGTTAAGTTTACATTTACATTTGCATCTACATTTACACTTAGCTTATACACCTATATAGTGAATACGTGTATGAACTTATTCACTAGGTTACCAAAGTTACTATACTTAGTACTTTTGCTAGGAACATTGTACAATATAACATACGTATGTTATAAAATATAGAACATTATAAACATTGTAAAAGCTGAACGATCCGGGACGAGAAAGTTTTTGTCCTCGGGAAAGGTGAAAAATTTGATACGAGAAACATGTAGAACGTTGTGTTTTAGAAAAAGTGGACTTGATACATCCTAGCGCTGGGGTCCAGATACGCGTTGTTTTCAATTAGCAGCGTTCGTATTAGCAGGTGCATTCTGCACTTCTTTGTTCACTAGTCCTCGTCAGTTGATGTGTGTGCAAAATTCCAAATCTAACCTCAATTTTGCATATTGAGGTTAGATTATTTTAATCAACGTTTAAAATGTCCCACTTACCATTCTGAAATTGTAGAAAATTTATGTTTTATCGTTTCTTTTGTGGTTTCATTGTTATTTTTTTCTTCTTCCTTTTAATTTAAAATATATAGTCACTATTTCAGCCAGTCTAATATAACGTTGCTGAATAGATAAAAAAAGACAAGGATAACTTCAAATATTTCGACATACATTAAAAAACGAGAAATATGCTACATAGGACGTTTTATCTGAGGAGGGCAGTATACAGGGCGATCATCAAATAATGCGAGCCACACAAATAACTCTTTCAATTCTTGAGATACACAGAATGTTCGAAACAATAGTTGTTTGGTCGAAACAATAGATTTCAGGTGTTTCCAGGTTTCGAAGATCACCTTTACTTTGTTTAAATGAAACTAGAAACTTAAATGAAAAGTAAATCCTCGGCTTTATCAACAAAAAAGCTCGTTCCAGACATACACGGTGTGCAACCGGTATGTTGTCCGTTCAAAGATCTCTTTCGCCAATAAAGCCGAGAATACACTTTTTCGAAGTATTTGCAACGAATTTTTATTTTTCACTTTTATTTTTTTCGCGTTATCGCGTTCGTGACCTTGAGTGACCTTAAATGACCGTGATATTTGAATTCACGTTGAGAAGAGACACGATCATAGATGCTCAAAGATACATAGTTCTGTTTAAGGAAATGAAGGTGATCTTCAAAAACTGTAAACGCAATCACGTAAAAAAAGATTTTTTCCACCGCGAAACAGTCTCCTCGGAACCAGATAACTTCCGTTTCTAATATTTCTCTGTGTCTGAAAAATTGCACGAGTTATCAAGCTGACCTCCTTTTGGTGACTCACCCTGTATATGATAAATGTGTATGTTTGAAGTCTGGGCACATATTTCGTATTAAAGGCAGATTACTTCCAACGTGAAACATATTTTTATGCGTTCATTATTTTATACTTTGTTGTCTATCAAAAGAAATTGTGTGCACGGCGACATTTACCTCGAGGCATGCCTGCAGACGAGATTTCATGCGTGACGAACTGAATTTCATGAGATCCACTTATAAGAGTAGTATGGAGTGTAGTATAGTACATTTTCCAAGCATGAAATAACATTTCTACGGGAAAAAGTTGCAATTTGTTTAGATATAGCAGCTCTCTCTTGCAGGTCTATATTGAACAGCAGAAAATACCATATATAAAAAGGAAAGGGTTTCAAAGAATTGGTTGATTGAGGTTAAGTTGGAGTTAGCTTATCAGTAATATTATACTGCACTTAATATGGAACATCTGATCTTGTAAGCCCGCCAAAAAGAGAAACGTGCTTTTTTTTAATGAAACTAACGTTAAAACGCGACAAAATTGATAGATGTTCAAATACGGCGAGTTAAAGAAATGATATCTAACATGGAACACTTAGGAAAGTATAGAAATTTCAAAAAATTGTATTTTTATTATGAAAAATAGATATTCATATTATAAAGAAGACAAGAAAACAAATACATTACGTTAGATTAATTTTCTTTGTCTCCTACGCGTAAACACAACAATCAACTGCATTCAACTGTGCTCTAAATACGCTTGTCCTTTGCTTTTAACAAAATATTTTACATTTGATATTTTAGTTTGATTATGACGTAGATTGATTTTGTTAATTACTTGCCGAGATATTGGGATGCTTCATATTATTATTATTTACTGGTACCTCGAGACGATTTTACATTCCAATATCTGCATCGGTAGTACAAAGGCGCTTACATAACCTTAAAATAATTTCGTTCGTCGCTTTATAATATGTGGTTGAATTCGTATTTTTAGTAACTACAGCGGAATATAAAGGAAAATATAAGGTGACTGTTAAAATACTTAAGGCCACCTTGATATCTCAGAAAATATAAAATATTGAAAAATCAAAGTGTATTCGTCTGATCAGGCTCTTCGAATATAACAAATTTCGCTTCAAGCATTTCTTTGATAAAGTCACTAAATAACGAATTATTTCAGGCGGTAGTTTTCATTGACTCGCCCTGTATATTATCAATGTGTGATATTTTTTAAAATTCTTCCCAACATAAAAAGATGGTTTTCTGTTGCATATACACATATATATAGGTTTTCACAAAAGTATAAGTTGTTTTTCTCCGCCTCAGAAACAGTTTTCATCCCTACTTTCATGATTTGCGTATAAAAAAGATACAAAGATGTATGATGATCCCTGTAATCCATGGTATCCATGAACCACCGTAATTCAATACGACTCGAGGTTTTTGTAGTTTTTACGTTACCTTCGACGTGACATATATCCGATACGGTAAAGTTACAATATCACGTTACAGGTAATATACATACGTCCGTTAAAAAAAGGTTAACAATGTGCAGTCAGCAGCTCAACTAAACAAATAATCACAGATTTCGTATAAATAATTTTCTATCGCTATTAACGTCGAAGTGTTTGATTAAAAATACACTTAATAGAAATACAGTAGAACAAATGCATCGTTTGTTCAAATCGTTCGTCGGTTATTTCGGATAACAGAGGCTCATTCGCCACCACCGGCAGCTGCTGCAATAAGTTTCGATAATACAGGTTGACGTTCGAATAATTGAGATTGAACGACCATTTCGACGCAAACTGTGTTAAACTATGCGTCAGCTTAGACAAAACACACGGACGTATATGACTTTAGAGTACGCGTCCGTATAACAGAAAGTACGTTACGAGTAATAGAGCTTCAGTTACGAGCGCATATAACTGACAGTAAGGAAAAACTGGTTTGTATAAACGGGATTTGGATGAACGAAGTTCTACTGTATTTTTCATAATTAAATGCAATCCGATAAATTTCTGAAGGCGAGTGTCATTTCTTGTAACGAGAAGTATTTATTAGTGTGATTTCGTTCTCTGTTGTTTGGGTAAGGCTGTTGAGATAAATGTCAGGTTGGTATGATCACTAGTTCCTACATGCAGAGTTGGTACGACTACTTACGATTCTCTTCTGTTTTTCCCCTATTCGCCACGTTTTTTTTCTGAGTATCCGGTGTGTCGTAAATGGCTGTACGAGGTGGTGAAATACAGAGCATACAAAACTAAGCTGTGAGAATGAATTAAATATCAAACCCCAAACCTATTTAATAACAAAGGCCTCGTTTCCGTTGAAGTAACAACGAGTAACTGTTTGTCGCTAGTTGTCTGCTGCATGTTCCAAAACATTTTGAATAAACAGGAACTTCTGGAAATATTTTGCCCGCGCTGAAAATGAAGCAATAATGTGGCAACATTTTATGGATATCTATAATAACAATAACAGAAAAGCTTGTCAACGATTACTCAAACAACCTTTCGTTTACATTCACAATTTTAACCCTAAAACTGTAAAGGTGAGCATTTCGACCGTGCGGAGAATCTTTTGCGAGCTAACAGGTAAAAAATCCTTTCCTGCCAACCTAAAGGAAGTTATTTAGCAAAAATTATGATAATTTCGATCTAAAATGTTTGAAGATGCGAATATGTGAAATTTATTGGATTTTTTTGACAAGTATTGCATACTGAAAAATGCACGGATACGAAAGAACTAAAGTTTGAGGGTACCGTAAAAACGTTTACAGTCTAAGAGTTAAATATGTGTTATCTGAATTGTCATGGTGCTGAAAGTAATATCTAACAAATCGACAAAATGTAATATTAAGAGGTAATTTTGCAGAAAAGGGGGTCACCTCATTGGTTTCGATGACCTTGAAATATGTTTTGTCTTTATTTTGAGTAATTTTTTCCTATACAAGACACCCTCGCACGATTTTACTTTGCAAGTTAAACACACAAGTATGTTACGTAAAATGTATGGTACTTGTAGTGTTTGGAATAGATTTGATTTAATTTGAATTAGGTTTAGACCATCTTTACTTTAGGGAATTACGGTGGCCAGATTGGAAGTGTATCCTAACTTAAACCAAGCCCTAAATCGAAATCTAGTTAATTATTTTCGCAATTAATTAGTCATGTAATTTGTACGTTAAGATGGAAGATGGCTCTATACGTCAAAGTGTAGCGCAATCTTAACCTACGTTTAATCTCCATTTCTCACCGACATCTGGCAAACTAAAACAGAGTAGCGATAACATGTACAGGAAAAAGTTACTCAAACAACATATTTCAGGCTCATTGAAATGGGCAAGGTGACTCTTTCTCTACATCATTACTTATTAAAAACCAGAATTGAAGGTTAGTCTATAAGTGGGTACTTCCATACACACAAATCTTAAGCAACTCTTACATTAACATAGTTGTGTATGTTGTATCGACTACAAAAGTAAAAATTTTAATAAATGTTATTTAATTTAACCTAACCCCAACCTAACCTCAACATACGAGATAAGAAGGTTCTCTGCGCATGCGTGATATGTTATGAATGTCTCAGACGGACGCAGGGACACTCTCTCTGCCTATGATCTCTGACTGCCTTTCAAGAACGAGAACTTCCTTGTCTTCCATGTTGGTTTTTTACGATCCAATTTTCAGACGGTCTCCCCTAGCGAGTGTCCAGATTTGATGTTTATGTGTCTGTATTTTCATCCGATTACGGAACTAAGCAACTAAGTAACCGCTAGGGACCTCAGTGTATTGCTGAAATATAGTCATTAGTAGCTATGGTAGTCGATGCGACTTTGAATATAGCAAAGAAGAGAACAAACAAAAAGCTTATTTTATCGCAGTCTCTGGTGGTTCAGAATCCGCTTAAAGAATGTAGTCTACCAAAGACACAGATAAGAAATGAGAAACGGGATAAAAAGATAAATAGGCCGAAATGGCAAGGAAAGAAACACAAAGAAAAAAAGCACTGAAAAGAAACATTTTCGTTGGGCAATATAGGAAGTAGGTTAGCTCTTGTAAGCGACATTTCCTGAGAAAAGATTCTAAGAGAAAACCTCGAAACATAAAAAATATAAAAAATTGCTCGATGTTGCTATCGGTGGAAACGCAGCTTAAAATATTTGTAGCGTAAGTTGATTTCCTACGATCTTTTTGAAATTTCGACGATACATTATTTAGTATATTATCTATACGTGATCCAATTTTTGGAGAGCCAGGCCTTGCCAAAGTGGAAATATTTATCTTCAAGTTTGAAAGTTTCAACGCGTACTCCCTATAGTAAGCAGCTGCAAAAATGAGTTTCACTAATTTCGGAGAAAACATTCTTACAAAGTCGTTGAACGATTAATATATTGTGTAAAATGGCTAGAAGAATCTTTGTTTGAAGAAAAATTAGCTCCGATCTCACCTCTTTTGAATGAAAGTAATGTCAAATATGTAATATTGGAAATTTCAGTGTCTCAATTGCCGAATGTTATAATATCGCTGCTTGGCATTGATAGTGGCGCAATTTAAAAGAATGTAAATTTCAAAGAAGAGGCCTTTACAAATGTTCAAAGAGTCCTTCGTGTAGAATCCTTTACCATGAACAATAATTTTTGGATGGAACTATAAATATACCGTTTTACATAATAAAAATCGTAACATAATGTAGCCTTCCCATCCAATAAAAGCAAATTTGATATTTTTTAAGTTACGCCACTGTCAGTGCCAAGATACTATCGATACCAATTTCTGATTTGTTTATTAATGCGCGTATACAGCCAAGGAATTTCTTTCTAGAGGGAGAATCTCAGGCATGCTTAATATAATTTTTGAGTGTCAGCATATTTTACTTTTAAGAAATATCTATAAGCTATAAATACCTTAGGACACGTACGTCTGACGTGGACACAATATTTGGAAGGGAGATATAGGGAAATTGAAGCATGGCTTTTCATAGTATCGGTACAAATGCGCTTAATATTTATAGAAAATCTTTTAATTTTAATTTGCAGTTAGTTTTTTGACAGTACTATATGTACTATATGTACTATTGGGTCGGTAACTAAGTGATATGCGGATTAGGTGGTATTGACAAAATCCACAATCACTTAGTTGCCAACCCACTATATAGTACGTAGATCTACGCCTATTAGGTCGTAGGGTTGCCAGATGATTCGCTTTTGACGATATAATGTCGCATGATGCCACTGCTACTCTACAGTTACGCCGCTTGAATTTCGTCTTACGTTTCTCCGCGTCGCTTCGACAATGTTGTCTCGCACTTCCATTTGTCTGCAGTATGAATCAAAACGTCACTGGTCCACTAACTATACTACTTTCGACATTACCTGAGAAATCTTCTCCTTTAATTCCCTCAATCTGCCCTGACCTTCCCTAACATTGCGTAAATTGGAAAACTTACGAGCGAGAGAGTTGAACAAGGGTAATCATGGCTACCACAAACGTCCCATTTAGAAAATATAGGTTAGTTTACGATACGGTTAGAAAACGTATTCTTCTCGCAAAAAGTTTATTTCACTGAAGTATGTTTGTCGTTACGCGTATTTAGCCGTGAATTGATACCTTTCAATACTTTTCTACAATACTTTTCTACTTTTAACACAATCTCGCCACTAAAATTCGAAAAAGATCGTGCCGCACGCGACTGAAAATTACGTTCGTTATGACAAACAATCGTCGGTCATATATGCTTCGCTGTGTGTTAGATGCTTCGAGTTGGTAAATATCGTCGGTTTTCGTGTCAACTGACGTTACTACAAAATTGCTGTAGTATCGTTGTGTATAGAATTACGTTACCAGATTAAATTAGGTTTTAGGTTAAATAATCTAATCTATACATATTTTCTGAGTGGGACTTTTGCTCTACTCATAAGTTTTCCAACTGTGTATCATACGAACCAACAGGTATGGACAGGATCACGTAAACAGCTCTCGATAGCCTATTTACTGAAGCCTAGGGAAAACCATCTGAAAATTGAGTCGTGACTAGTGAAAAATCAACATGCAAGGCAAGAAGGTTCTCGTTCTACGCATGCGCGTCACGCTGTGAATGTCTCAGACAGAGATGAAGACCCTCTACTCATTTCCGTCTGTTTCGAAGGAAGGCGGGCTTTGTTGATCTTCCATGTTGATTTTTCGCGACTAGACACGACTTAATTTTCGAACGGGTTTTCCTAGCGAGTGTCGAGACTTGTTCTACATGAAGTATATAGCGTATCGTAAAGTATACACAAATATAGGTAAAGTATAACGTAGGCGTAGGTGTAAATGCACCATATTGCAGTCAATTCTTTTTCGACGTAAGCAGGAGACGCAAATCTGAGAAGTCTTAAAATATTAAAATATAAACTCACGTGCAATAGAATTAAATTTTGTTTATTCTATTATTATTATTGCTAACACATTGAGTTACATTTAACTCGCACCGTGTTTTGCCAAGAGGCTGCATGAGTTGAGTGTAAGCCCATTCCTGGTCTATGAACCCCACAATCAGCGAGTTGGATACGCCTGACATCTATGTACCATATAATGTAAGTGCACACATTTATCGAACATTTGTTGAAGATTGCTTAATTCTTTCTCAAAACTAGTGGATATTTTCGCCACGATAAAACGTAGAAGAATCTTGAAAATAATATAAACGGATTTTTCCATGCTTAGACAAAAAGCAAAGCTCATTCAGTGTTAGTCTGATGATACAAACCTTCCGACTGAATGTTGTTTCACTCTCCACACGGTCAGTTATGGCGTCCCCTGTTCTCTCCGTACATTGTATAGGAGGTAACGGCAGACAGGCGATTTCAAAGAAACTGCTGTTCATACGTCGTATGGTTTACGTATACTACGTAAGAGCATAGTTTCTTCACGTGTCGCTGACGTCCATGGCAACAGGTTGTAATGCGACGATGGTGATTCGAGGTATCTTTGAAATGTGAGCCGACGCTGACGATGCAAAAAACGTTGGTTAACTGCAGTTGTGGTGCAGACACCGGTTATATGGTCTGGACATCCCGTGAGTTTTGTGTAACTCACGGATGCAAATGAAGAAGAAGAAAAAATAAAATAAAATGATGTATATTTAAATATTCCGGAAAATTTAGATTCTGAGGAATCTAATGGATTTTCAAGAGAAACCAAGAATAGAAACATGTGCGTTCTACCTTGACGTTCGATATGTTAAAAGCTATCGTCATAAGAGACAGGTTTATGCTGTCACGGGTGAGACTCTAGGTCGATGTATTTTTGTTATTTCAGTAATTGATAGAGTCACACAAATGAAATTACATGTTTTATTATTCAGCATCATGGAAAACATTGAAAAATTGCAGATTGTGATAACAACAAATAACATTATAATGGTGTTGTTAGTGCAGAGTGACATTGTGTTGAAACACAATTTGCATGAAGTGAAATTTTGTTCATAATATTCTTTAACGATTAATAAATGACATGAAAAAATGATATTGTAGGGACTAGGAAATAATATAAATTTGTAGAGAAACAAGTTTTCAAAAAGTTAATTTTCTGTGAAAATTTGATATTGTAATTGTTTTAACCTATAATTGGAGTACATAGATGGCAAATGGTGATTAATATCAATTTTTTACTTCAGAATTAACGTTACTTACTGCCTTTCATTATATATAGCTAGCCTATGGTAACAATGTTTTTCTACTTTTTATTGCAACTCAGTTCTTTTGCCAAATGCTCAAATGTCCAACGTCCTACGATAGACACATAACTCTCTCACTAATCTGCCTTCTAACACACTATTCATATTCTCCTACCATTTGTCATTTCCTATCGTGTTCCACACCCAAATCTCTGTCCCCTAATAAGCTATTCATATTCTCCTTCCATTTGTCATTTCCTATCATGTTCCGCACCTAAATCCTGCCTCCACATCCTCTTTGCACACTTTCCTCCACTGCATTCCATTGCAGACCCAACACACGATATAACTTAAACGTGACATTTCAAAAATTATTTATGGATCCCGTATCTTTCCTACTGCTGAATCAAATAAATTTGTTAACATCTTGGGCTGGGTTGAATTACATTCTGCTCGTGCCTCGGCCCACCTAAATTCTTTGATGTCATAAAACCTTTGAAAAAAAGGGAGCACACATTCGTCGTCGCTTTTGTCACGTAAAATAAAAAAAAGGAAATCGAAGATGAAAAGAAAAATAAAATATAAAAAAAAATAAAAAGAGAATTTATTTTTTTAACACTTGGTTTACACTAATTACGATTTGCTTCTGAACTCCAGCCGTGACTTCCCAAGATTGAAGCTCTTACAATTTGACTTTCAATCGGATCTGTTTCTTTTCCCTTTGTTACCCCTCAATATCCCCACTATCCATGCGTTTGTTAGGCGTCCGCGACGTTGCCACGCACGCCTTCTTCCCGAACATTTGGCGGGAGGACCGTTGAGATATCGATGGCTCATTAGGCACTTCGGCGATATACATTGTCGCCGAGTGCAGCCACATTTTCATCTCCGTCATCAGTCCATCGGATTGGAAGTGTGATACTTTCATCGTTATTTTTTTCTCTTAACACGACGGCGCAAAATATTCGGCTAATTGTGCGCAAAAGAAGGTCTCATTTTCGATTTTATTGAATTTCGAATATGTTGCAGAGGGGAGGGTCCTGAGTAGTATTCATTTCGTTCGAGGCGTAGGACGATCATGATTCAAAAGTTAGGTTACCAACCTCCAAGTAATCTAACCTAACCTAACTATATCTTACCAATATTAGGATCGTTATTTTACGCAAATGCATATGGAATTTCATTTGTAACAACTTATATTGCAGTAAATGTAGTATAACAATTACTATTTTCTTTTTGTCATAAGTTTTGCTATCGTTCCACCAGAGTGTATTTTCCTCAAAACTTGCTTCAAACTTATTGTTTCTACGATATGGACTGGTTGTATTTATTTTGTAACAATATCTTCCCAAATAATGAATACTGACAAAAAGTGTAGGATGCGGGTCGACTTATTTTTGTCCTAGACTCGTCAGAAAGAATTTTATCGAAATCGATGACCCAACGACTGTGACCTCTTCTTGTAAGATATATCAGAATATATACATAACAATGATAAACACAATGAGAGTGAGTCTGCAGTGAACCGCACTGAAGTGTGAACAGAATCCCATTACAACGTTTCTTCCAGGATTAATATCCTTTAATCATCAATATCTATCTATGTTGTTGTCAATGTATCATCGATATCATCAACCCTGTTCATATGTGAATCGAATATAATAAATGTACAAAATTGTTTACAATACGTTGATTACTACTATATACCAATTTCTTGTTATGTATAGGTCTAAAATTATGATATATTATATTATGTTATCTTTATCTTGGGCAAGGCTGATGCCATCTGCGTAAAAAAATGATTATGGTGACAGGTAACCGAACTTCCTGGTTTTCTCAAAATACTCCGGCTGAAGGTAAATTATAGATTTAATTAAATCATTAGCTTGTACTGATCTGCTCGATGCCCAGCAATCCGTTATAAGCTTTAAAATAGACAAATGACTTCTCTGCATTTTGGCTACATTGTACAGAAGAAATTGATGTTGATGAAGACGAAGTTGATGTAGATAATGCGGTACGATGACGTAAATATTTGTGCTCAAATAAACGCGTGAAACTTCAGCTTTGACTGAGCAACATTTTGGAATTTTTATCTTCCTATTCTGTTCGACAGAAAAAATATTCAAAAAATTCAAGTGCTACTGTAATAGGAATATTTCGAATTTCCGAGCGATAACGATCGCATTACAACGAAAATGTGGCGATCTGATTGATGTATCTTATGGAACAAACTTGGAAGATTTACAACGTAACGGGTACTGTTCAACAACGATGCTCATAAAAGCAAAATATCATTGCAAAAGCACAATAAACGTGCTTATATCGTATAAGTGTGAGAAGGTATTGTATACGTTATGTTTACGATTTTCTAACATCCTTAAAAAACTGGATGAAAATGTTTTGATAGTTGCTTTAACAAAAGTTTCTTAATTCTTATTTTCTAAACAGTGAGAAATGTAAGGTTATCGCAAAAGTTTCTTTCGTTTCATAAGGAAATAATCGACGCAATAAAAATTTAGATATAGATAATAATATCCTCTTTATTCATCGTGAGATATTGTTGTTATTTCTGTATTCAAAGGTAGAATAATATTAACTATTATTTTATTCTTTAGATAAATCTATCACACCGTTCTGAGCCGAAAAACCTTTATTGCACTTTCTTACATGGACTAGGGATAAAAACAAAACAATTTCTTAAACCTATCGATTAAACCTATCGATTGTATCTAGAACTATCTTCTAGTTACTATTTATTGTAACTAGCGCATCTGTATATGGATGGCGAGCGCGAACTCACGTTGTCATTTTCAACAAATATCATTTTTTATACCCACTGAGCAATTGTTAACATTTTCTTTTAAAAATACGTAAAATTGAACATTTAATGAATAATATGTTAAAAATATTCGGAACAAAGTAGTGAGATATATAATAGACAACATTTTTTGTTTCATACTGTTTTATTCAATTATGTATGATCCATTTTGTTCTATTACTACGAAACACAATTCAATACAATAGTTATATTTCAATGTAATAGAACAAAATGGATCATATATAATTCAATAAAATAGTATAAAACAATAAACGTTGTGCACCTATTATTTCCTTATAAAGGGAAAGAAACTTTTGGAGCAATCTAATATTTCAAATATTATTTTCTAATAGGTTTCAAAATAAGAAATAATAGCTTCCAATCATATTAATAACAAGATACGCACAAAAGTTCTACTTTTAGAATTTTTTGGCAACAAGACGCGAACCGTAGCTTTTGCCTCGTTTCTTATTTCCCGGCCGATTAGCTCGCCGCGTCTGTTTTTCTAACACTTAAAAGTCAACGGTCTCGTTCGGCAATTTTCGGCACTGCTAGCGCCTGTACGCCGGCCGGATCGGCAAACTTCGGGCCATCATGCTTCATCGACAGGTCGTCAACTTATCAAAGCGAGAAACGGTGGATGGTAATCGTTAACATTTCCACGTCAACCGTTGACTTTTTGTCTTCCTGCCACCCAAACGGTTTAGGCTTCTGCGTGTTTCCAAAAATACAAAGGAACCAATGGCAGAAGAACACGCAGAGGTATAAATCAACGAGCCGCGCTCAGCTCGTCAGGATGTCAGTAAGTGCACGCGTAATATCAATAACTTGCATTTACTCATTTCGTCCATCTACTCAACCTAATTCCCGCAGTCGCCACTGCGTGTCGTGCTCTACTCATCGCTGCTGTTCGTACCACGTTGAGTTTCTAATAATATTAACCAGTTAGCTGTTTTTGACGCGTATACTCGTCATGGAGAAATGGCAATATTTTGTGTTATGATGAGCCCTGTCCGTAATAAAATAAAAAAATAAAATGGTCATTTCACTGCAACTTAATTCTATATTATAACAGCCATATAACATACTCTGTGTTTGACGAGTATATTCGTCATCGCTTACCTTTTGCGTCACATTTTAGGATTACACGCTTTTCAAGGTTTCCAAAGAAGCCGTAATAGCTAACTGGTAAACAATTTACGATAATATTTTGTGTGAAAATTAAATACTATATATAAAAATGATTAATTTATTATTTTGTTTGTATTATCTTATTACTTTGCTCGGAATATTTTACATCATTTTGAACGTATTATTTATGAAATATTTTTAATTTACATATTTCTAAAAAAGAATGTTAACGATTCTTCGTACGTTTTAGTCAATTGACAACATAACGGCAAGACATTTCACAATGTATATTAACGATTCTATGGACGTCATTACACCTGAGTACTCATATGTTTTCAACTTCGAGAACAGCTACTCTTATGTAGACACTCAAAAATGGTTATCGAATAATTTAATGTCCTGCTTCGGCTGCGGTATCCTTTACTTCATCGTAATTGTTAGCGGGATGTATTACATGATAGATAAACCAAAGTGCGATTTGAAACGTCCATTTGCATTATGGTGTGGAACAATGGCACTGTTCTCCATTATCGGACTTAGTAGAACAGCACCGGAGCTGTTCTTTACATTGGGCCATCGTAGCCTTTACTATAGTGTTTGCATACCTAGGTAATGCCACTTTCATATTTTACCTTTTAATATATTTCCGGATGAATGGCGACTTGATTGTTTATGGTACTATTATCAAAATAGTTCTATAAATTTGTTTCTGAAATGAGCTTTATCTTATTAATTGGTATAAACAATTATACTCGCCAGTTTGCATTTATACAGTATACTTACATCGTATAGTAATTTTCCAAATGAAAATAGTAGAATTCTTATTGTTTCATTATAATACGTTACTTTAGTTCACACGCGATAATCAAATATGTTTATTAATTATGTATAATAAGAAGAGAATTATTTTCTTTTCAGTAACTATTTCCCTAATTCTGTTTCTGGCTTTTGGACATGGGCACTTATCCTATTGAAACTTGTACAATTGTGCGATACGATATTCATCGTGTTACAAAAACAAGAAGTGACATATGTGCATGTCTACAATCATATATGTATTATTCCTTACTTTTGTTTCACATACATGGAGGTTACAGCAGCCATGAGATGGTTCAGCGTGATGGAGTACTTTATTAATTCCTGCATGTATTCTTATTACACTTTGAAAGCAATGAAGTTCAAAATACCAATATGTTTTGCTATCATTAACATGATGCAGCTAATACAAATGGTGATTGGTTACATTATAACTTATATGGCTTATAATCAGCGAGACACCTATAAGCTTGACTGCTATATTACGTATCAAAATGCAGTAACTGGTTTCACCTATTACCTCACCTCTATTTACTTCTATTTAAAATTCTCCTGCTCGGCTTACGCATCCGAGAAAGAGGACGACGAAGATATAAGGATTGACTGAAAAGTGTATCAAAGTTTTTTCTTCTTCTTTTATATTTCAAATCCTTTTCTACGAGCGCTTCTTAAAAATAGCATTTCGTGAAAGCATTTCTAACGTATTTCGGAAGTTTTCATTAGTTCAGAATGATAGAAATTTTTCTTTTGTTTCGACAAAATGAAAGTGATAAGGATTATTTAATTGCTATCAAAGAATTAACGTATTCGATGTTACGATATGGGATGTGAAGACTTTAAAGACAATTGCTTGCGAAGAAACTAGAAACGGTGGAAAATCAAGAGTGAAACTTCGTTAAGCGTATCTTCAAAATATTTTTAGGAAACATGTTAGTTACTTGTTATATTGTTACTTAGTATCTTTTCCTTGCAATATATCCGAAGGTCAAGGTCATTGGAGTCGAGGACTCTCTCTTTGTGTATTTACTAATATGGCTAACGATGTTCAAATTTCAACATTTTTCCGCGTAATATATTAATAGATTTAAATATCGACGTTTCTTTAAAGCTAATTTACAAATATCGCTGTTACACCACATAGTTTAAATATTTCTTCAATTCCACTGAAGCTTTTTCCTACTTCTTGAAATACCTGAAGAGCTTTCAGGTGTATGCTTTTAGTTCAGTTTTTCTGGTTATATCTAACATATTTTTATTTCATTTTTATTTTATTATATTCCTCCGGTACCTGCAACTTTTACAAGAAGCGTTCTACACTTTTTTCTCAATTTTTTAAATCATCTCTTGTTTCCTCTCGACGCTTAATAAAATACGTTTCGTCTTTGATGCCATTATATACGAGATGTTGGTGCGTACAATATGAACTTTGTATTAAATTAATAAGGAAGATATGAAATTGTAGGAAGGCTGTGTAACAGCAATGAACACAAGCAAGAAATATTGTACAACTACCAGAACGTTTGATTAGTGGAATGTTCAAGTAGTAGGAGACCCAAATTGTTCACATGATTCTTTTTGCATCTTTGCTCCAACACGATAAAATCAAATAATAACAACGTAACTAAAATGACGCAAAGTGTAAAATTCAGGGTCAATTTTTCTGTAGGTCTTTTTTTGCAAGTCTGTAAAATTATTATATAAACAAATACATAAAAATTATGTGTACGTGTAAATTTAATAATTTTCATATGTAATAATTTTTATATAAAATAATTTTTATATATCTTGTGCATAAAATGTGTTACATCTATACGTACCTATCTCCTTAGCCGCAACATTTTTTGTACACCTTGTATATAAAATATGTGTGTCCTTCATCGCAACAAATCGAGCGAAAATGTCGAATTGATTTGATCGTTTCGACGACGAGTTTATTTATCCGAATATGCACTTAGCCTAATACGCTGTTTAGTCCAATTTTGATAATGGCAGGAAATGAACATGAATTTAAAAATTCTTACCACTTGCTTTTTCAAATAATCGTTTATTAAAAATCTTACCAAGAAGTGGTAAATTACAAGACGAGAATAAAATGTTTTCTTCAAAAGACGTAAGCGGAGACTACGGACGATAATTCGTTTTGATATTTTCTGAGTCGATCGGATGAATCCAATGGTATGGTACGAATAAACCCTGTAACACTTTTCTTATATTCCATGTAGAAATTTTAGACGAAACTAGAGAAACTTTCGACAGAAAATCATCATTCGCTCGAAGTATCCAGGCCACGTATACTCGGTCGCAATAGATCGGACAAACAAGTCAAATTAATTGAACGTGTTCGAACAAATGCGGGCGACGAAAACGCGTGCAACACCAACCACTTCCGTTTATTTTAAGGCGTTCCATCAGCTCGTCCAGTACAACTGTAGCTATAGTATAGTATAATAATATAGAATAGTATATTATAATACTATACCACGTGTTTATTCCATCGGGACAAACGCACCTTTTCGCTTTTTCAGTGTGTCACTTAGTTAGAAGGAAAATCGTAAGAGCGCGCTACAGTCTCAGTAACTTTCTATATCCTGTAATTAAAAGTCATTCGAAAGGTCATCTCTTTCGTATTCGATTCGGAAATGCTCGAAAGGTCGACCAAGCGAACGTACTAAGATTAGGGATTAAGACCTGCAGCATTGTTTGAAGAAATGGCAGAAAAAAAGAAGTTTCCATATCGGTGTATCATTTGCAAAGAGAAATTACTTTGAAAGCAAATGAAACCTAGGAAAGCTTTTATAAATATAGATTTCTTCACTTTTGTATTACGTACAGTAAAAAAAAAAAAATTACAACACTTCGGGTAATAGATCAGCTCTTGCAGAATACTTTTTTCAGTGCCACCTTATATACTTTCTAGTCATTCACACAGCCATCGACAAAGCCGCTTTTCATTTGTTGAGAATTGTGCATCGCAATCGCCGAAATAATCATGTAGAAACACTCATTACACGTAGAAATGATAATAAAATAGTTTTGTATTTATTTAATATATGATTTACAAGATGTTCACAGATACCTATTACATGTGTTTCAACACTCTCCTAGTCTCACTTTTGACCACGCGTACGGAACAGTGACATTCTTTTGTTCTACGAGACGCTGCGCACGCACATATCACACACATACTCACACACGTACTGACATACACACTCAAACATATATGTGTATTACTACTACGCGGCTGATCCGGTATACCGCACAAAATTACTTATATTTCAATACGTACAATTCTGCGAACTTCGTGGTACGTCGTAACATTGCGAACGTTTCTTCGCGAATGAGTATTTCTCTTTACCAAAGGCATCAATTGGAATAATCAGAAAAATAAGCGCGTAGCGAAGTTAAATCGAATCCTTTAGTAAGTTTCTCGTTTTGAACGCGGTCTGGCGAATGAATTGTAACATTAACAATGCAAAGAGCGATTTAAAATGCATCTAAATGCATTTCAAATGGATATCGTGAGAAAACTGGCCAATCCGTCTTGCTGCTTACTAAACTTTATCCATTGTAGAAATTTATTCGCAATTCTCAATACGATCATTCAACTTTTAACAATTACGATTATTCCACTGGGCATAAAAATTCTATTCGCATCAACCAACAGAAGCAGAGCATCGTTACAGAACGCGCAAACTTTGATGATAGAATAATCACATTTGTCTTTTAATTTGCATATCGTGTAATGGTAAAACTTGAACAGTGCTTCGTACGAATTTAAAAGTGTTTATGAATTCAAATTACCCGCCATCCGACATTTCTTACTTTTGTTTTGTTTTACCGGCAGCTACTTGTTGAACGGAATAGATCACGAGAGAGGAACGGTAATTTAGGACTTAGAAAATCGATTCTCGATTTCCCAGATAACATTTATAGTAGATTTGTTATTAACTGTTGTTGTATTTAATTTAATTATTCCCAAAATAATCTCGTCTTTTCAGAATCGATCGTCTGATTTACGATTTACGTTATTACATATTCAAGGAGCACATATTACGGTGGAAGAAATTTTTTCAGATCAAGTCAAGGTATTATATACATATATTATTTATGTTATTTGTATTTATTATATATAATTATAATAAAAAGGAAAAATATATATATATACGCAATAAAAATATTTTTATAACCTCGATAACATATCCGACAAGATTGAAGTCTCCTGAAAAATGATCTTGAGAAAAAATTCCTTCCACCTAATATGTGCTGCTTGAAGTAATCTAACTTTGTTCCAAGGAAGATATTTAGCTGATCGCATATAATTGAGACACCGTGTGTAGAATGAAAAAAGGGAGAAATATAAAGTCGACAGTAATCTTAGTAACATGGCCGCGCCGATCCCGCTTCAACAAGTGATTATCAACTTCT
Source organism: Bombus pyrosoma (assembly GCF_014825855.1). Taxonomy (NCBI): domain Eukaryota; kingdom Metazoa; phylum Arthropoda; class Insecta; order Hymenoptera; family Apidae; genus Bombus; species Bombus pyrosoma. The sequence goes on along the minus strand of NC_057786.1, from coordinate 2,984,613 downwards.
CTAAAGAAATTAAGGTATTGAACGTTTATTGAACAATTTATTTTTTTATTGAACAATTTAATAAGCCACCGAATGAAAAAGTAGTAGGTCGCCAATGACCTTGATACGACTTTGAATAAATTATCCAATCGGTCTCATTATCATTACTGTTATTATTATTATTATTTAAGATCGTTCGCAGAACCGACGAGTTTGTATAACGAAGATTCGCTCGCTGCGCGCAGTTTGCAGAATAAAGGCTCGGTTATGGGTTCATAGAATTGACGCCAAACAGAAGCTGGCTCGTTTAAACGAGAGTGAATAAGCGAAGTTCCACTATGTTTCATAATAAAATAAATTGCAACACGTCGAGGATTATGCAACTGTTTTAAATTGAAGAGGTATATTTTAATACGTGCATTTACCATACACATTTTATTATGCATTGGAATAAATAAAATAAATCGTTGAATTACGGATACGTTAGTAGCATTTTGAAAATTTCGCGCAGCATTTAGCATCAATTGGCAATTAATAATTTTCCGAGAAATTTCAGATGTTTCTCCCTAATCCTTACAGTTGTTGTTGTGCGTTATAAAATTGAGGACCATTTTTCAAGTTAGACATATTTTTTCTAATCACGAGAATAAATATCTTTCTCGCTAAATTCTATCGCTTTTTCCACATTTTCAGAACATTGTTACTAGAACATTGCCGATGTTTATGCAAGTTCATACTCGTATCAAAATGATAAAACAAACGAAACTTAAATAGAAGTTTGCTTCTTTGAAACGTACTAAATATTATGACGTGTCTTTTATTTGGAATATTTAAACAATTTCTTCATATTATGTGCATTTTGCACGTTTTTATACCTTCGAATCTCCAATAAATACATAAATTTCCGCAGTCCAATTATCAGTAATCCTTAATATCGTACTGTTAACATTGTTGCTTTAAAAAAACAAATTGAACGAATTTCTTCCTTCTGTTTTTAAAAGTTCCTGTTACAGGCTTGTTTCGTGGTTTAATTTTCTCCGCATTTTCCCGCAAAGAGTCTAATTTCCATATGTAAATTCGAATTAGTAGGAATCCTTTTACCCTTTTGAAGTTGTTATTGCAGTTCAACAAGTTGACGTAAGATGAGAACAACAAAAGAAAATTGCCCTTAATTTATTGCTGTTGTATCTACAAAAAATATTACATAGAGTATGAACATCACATTTGCTTAAGTACACATTATAGTAGCAATTGCAAATCTAAGCCACAGACCATAAGAGCTAATAAAAATGGGTACTATCTTATAATGTTTTTAATAAATGCAAAAGGTGAGTATAATAATCTAGTAAATAGGCGTTCTAGTAATTATATATGTACATATATGTTCTATAATGTAAGTGTCCACTATTAGGTATGTGAGCTAAGCAGATGTAAGATTATGTGTACAGATAAATACGAATTTAATTAGCTAGATGAACTTAAGCTATGCAGCTTTCAAGAACAGGAAACAAAGAAAAGTAAGAGAAAAAAAGTGTATACCACACAGCAATACAGTGTATAGTTGATAAATTGTATTAGTTGATAACCTCTAATATGTAGCTGTGATATAAGTTATCAACTATAATATAGTGTAATATATATAATATTATAGTATAATATAGTAGTAATAATAAGTGTATAATAAGTATTATAGTAGCAATAATAATAGTACAACATATATAATTACACAATAATACAATAGCATATACAATTTGGTGAGTATCTTTGATTTCTTTCAAACTTTAATACATTAAAAAAGGCTATATTTATAATTATTATATATTATACATAATATTATACATTATATATTATATATTACATATAAATACTTTTAATATTGCTTTAGAACTAAAGCTAAACCTAACCTCAATCTTGGAAAAGCCTCACAAAATATGAATCCGCGACATATTTACAGCTATAAACGAGATTCACAATCATGACATAGAAATTGAAAAGCTACTGAGCTAGATACTGATATCGACTTAGATGATTACTAAGTTGCATCTTTTCTTAATTATTCTCTATTTGTTATTTTCGGTTAATTGAATTTATTATCAATTTATCGTCAATAAATATTAAAGTGAACTTCTTTCTTAACTATTTTCTGTTTACTTCTTGTCACTCAATTTTCGTTCTGAAGTAAAATTGCTTACAAATATTAGGTTATCCGAAAAGTTTCTTTCGTTTTGCTTTATAAGGAAATAATAGATGCACAACATTTTTTCTTTCATATTATTTCATTGAATTATGTATGAAATAATTCTGTAGTAATAAAACAAAATAATTCAATAAAATAACATAAAACAAAAATTTCGTGCATCTATTATTTCCTTACAAAACAAGAGAATCTTTTGCAACAACCTCATATAAGAGAGAAAGTAAAATATAAAAGTAAAAGCGCTTATAATTATTTACGACACTTTCTTCTACGATATTTATTTTCATTATTTTTTTTAAGCAAACCCCTCTCAACATATTACACTTTCGAAAAATAGTAGATATTCATAAAATTATATCCTACGTCCCTATAAAGAATCAAATACGAACGAATATCTTACAAAATTTCCTATTTAATAATATTCATATCATAATATCATTGACAATAGTTACTTACCTACGAATGTTGAAAATATGGTCCAAAAAGTAAAGCTGGCTTTGCCTTAGTCCAGTCGCTGGATCGAGTGATTACGTTCCAGTTGTTCTACTGGAAATCGGTCAATGTTCATGTTATTCGAAAGCTGTTGTAGCGTTTTTCATTTCATTTCATTCCACAATTCAGAATTCAGAATTTCATTTCAGAAACGTTGGAATGTTACGTTCGCTGAATTGAAAAATGCTCTTTCGATCCAGTCGTTGGGAATACTTACCGGAATGACGTTACTGTACTGGAATGAAAACATTGTTCGCGTTACTCCAATTATGGAACTGGATCGTATGAACCGATGGATGCAGGAACTGGACTGGAAAGCTACTAGACGAACGTAAAAAAAACAACGTAAAAGTTGTACGTTCGAAGGAATGAAATAATAGGCGAGCAAATAGACGTATATGGTGTAAACAACGTATATGCATTTTATTTCAACATTGAACATTCACTAATGTGTATACAATATAATATATTTATATGTATAATATATAATAATTATTATAATAATAATATTGTATTATTATTTATGTATACAAGTACATACGTTGCTGCTGTTAATGTATACACGCATAATGTATGCATCCAATTAATTAATTGGTATAATAGTTATTCTAATGTTTCATTAATTAATCATACTGTATATCTCTCTATCGTTTTCTAATTGTGTGTCGGTTAATACAGCCCTTAAATCAATTATATATTAATCACTTGTCTGTTTCGTGGATAAAATTCTCGTCTCGTTTCATTTACTTTACACATGCACGCGTGCAACTATAATATATATATATATATTTTTTTTTTCCTGTACGCACGCGTATGTATAAATATTCCCTGTAATTTATTTTCTTGATCATCTAAAAAAATTATCTACTTCGCTATGTGTTCATTAATTAACTAATTAATATTGGTAATCTTTGCCTTTTTCTCTGCCTCACGCTTCTCTTATACTTTTATCACAATTACCTGGTATTATCGTGTTGAACGATCATTTCTCGAGCCCTGCAAATTATCGTTCTTCTTTGCCCTTTCTAGTGCTGCCACTCTCACCGTTTCGACGATGTGACAAAATACGGAACGCAACACAACTGTTTAGTTGACGACCGTCCTGACGTCGGAAACGTCCTAACCTCTCGCTCGCTTTTACTTGTACTTTAAGCGAGAACTGACGTTTCCAAATACACGTTGCTGATTTAGACCGCGGAATGGAAGTTTTCGGCATTCTTTTCCCATCGAAAGACACCAGAAGAACTATAATTTTTGCAAAGACGAACAGCGAGAGGAAATTCCCGAAACGATATCTTACAGTGTATTGTTACGCGAGTCCATACTATTCTCGACTATTTAAATAATGAAAAAATAATCTTTTCCCCAGATACGAGCGTTAAGAAATTTTCTCAAGTTAAAACGAAGCGAGCGACTTCTCGACTCGTTAATTCCCTCCAATGTTCACAGCTCGATTTATTTGTATAACTATCATTAACAATATCGAATAATGACCGCTTAAGAATCATCTTTATTGCTGTTGTTTCGTGCATTGACTTGGGATATTGTGAGAAATGGCGCTGAATGACACGATGGTACAAAAAAGCTTCTTACGTTATAGACGCTGCATTACAGAACATTCTAGTAACATCGAAGAAGCTATGGTCAGTTTGCGTTAATAACATTTCAAGATAATTTTTAACCATCGATATTAAACAGGTAAGACTTTAATCAAATAATAAAGCCTCAAGAACCGTCTAATTCATAGAACAGAAGATATTAAAGTTATTGACGTATATTAATATTAAGGATGAACAAGGATCACAATGTAAAACGATCCGACGTTCGTCTAACACTGCTGAGAATCTGTCGATTGAACGTGGCTTTAAAATCTTTTAACGTTAGTTTACGCATCACTTAATTAAGATATTAGCCGAAGCATAGAACGTTGAAATGTTCAAAGATACACTTGAACTGTATATACCGTTGCTTCGAAAAATGTCCGCGTTTTAAGCACGTACCGGCAAATATCTCTCGAACGTAAACAAGTAATGAGAAAGAAAAACAAGGAAAAAGAAAACGTGTTAAAACTTCACCGTGTTCCATGTCCTCTGTAACGTGGCAAAAAGCGCTAGACCTATACACAACTGCACGTCCTTCAAGCAGAATCAATCGAAAGATCTGGCAAATATTTTAGGTAGAACGTTCTTCGAAGATCTAGATTGTTGGTTCAAATGGCATAAAGACGAACAATTCGTGTAACTGTCATAGGAAGATCTTTCTGAAGTAGCCTCAGGGACCAAGAAAGACAGATGAAAAGAGGAGAGTGGAAAGGGAAGAAAATGAAGAAAAAGGGAACGTATGGAGTGCAGAGAGAATGGAGAAAGGAAAGAGAAAGCAGGTTATTGTTCTGCCACATAGGAACAGAGAAAAAGGACAGCAGGTTTGAAGATTTTGTAAAGAGGTTTTATTAGTTTGACAGAAACTTGAAGACTTTGAAGATTTGATAGAAACATGGATGGAAGTGAAGAGATGGCAGAGTTTAAAGAAGATACTTTCCATCCCATGGATCAAAGATAAAAAGGAGCAACAGCAACAAGGTAAAGATGATGGAAAGTGGAAGAGTCTAGACGCAATGGCATACGTACAGAAGAATTTGGAGGGAGCAAAGGCCAAAGTAGTCAGAAGGAAGGATGAAGGGTAAAGACAGAAAGACAATTGCAAGGTCTATGTGAGGGAACAAGGGTAAAACTAAAGAGGAACTAAGGGTGAAAGTAGGAAAGAAAGGGAATGCTAGGGAAATAATCCTATTATAGATAGATAATTACAATAAATAATAAAACTAATATGAAATAATATATGAAATAATAAAAATTCCTATTATAAATAGGAATGAAGGAGGAGACTAGTAACTAATAGACAGATGTCATGAAGTACAAGAACTTGTAGATAGAAAAATGAGCGTAGAAGAGGAGTTGTAAAACGTCTGAACTAAGGGCAAGTGAAAGACAAGGTGCTGATTTGAATTATATGACAAGATTTCAATTGAAGAATAGGAAGAGATGGAACTGTGTACAGGTGAGTCAGAAGATAAATGCATGAGAAAAAATTGAAAGGATAATAGGAAGAAATGAAGAAGGGGATGTTGAGAAGGAGAGACAATGTTGAAAATGGTGAAAAATAGAGGGTGACACATTATGAATGGGGCAATATGCAAGAAGAGTTCACATATACAGAAGAATAAGGGTCCTCAGAGACGGACTGTATGATTATTAATGTTGTAGGATGGGGCAGGACTAATATAATTAATCTAATCTAATCTAGTTAATTAATTATTAGATTATTAAATTAAATAATTAATAATTAATGTAATTAATCTGATATAATTAACATATAAAATATTCGACAAAATGACCCAAGATCTTAAAGGTTTATCGATTGTACAAGTACATATTCATCGGAAGAAATAAGAAAATTTCATTGTAGTATTTTATTGTTGTTTTTTCATACTCATTCAGTTCCTGGTCATTAGAAACAAAGATGATATTGTTAAAAATTTTTATTTATTTTTATAATTTCGACAAGTCCTGGTAGCTTTAAACCTCTGCAATGGATTCCATTGAGAAATCACCGATACGGATTTCACTGATACTGTTCTCATACAATTACAATTCATCAATATCGGACCTGTTCCACGTGAGGTTTCAACGATGATAATTTCGTCGACAGCAATGTTATCCGACGTCAATATTAACCGATACTGTCAACCAAACAATAATGATCGAGGTACATATTCCTTAGGTGAACAAAGTTGTTCATAATATGTGCTGTGATCTCTAAACCAAACTCTGCAATTAGTTAAATTCTGTGTCGACTATCATTGTTGTTGATCCAGTCTGGTGTCGGCGAATTGTTGCTGACGAAATCGGTGTTGGTAATCTCAATGGGACCGCAATGAACAATGTAGCAGAATTATAGTCAATAAATTAAAAGCGGACATCGAATGTAATATGATGAACAGCTTTTTACTTAATTTTATTACTTGTTTTGCTGTTATTAATATTTATGTTGTTTTTTTGAAATATATGGAACAAAGATAAGATATAAATTTCCTAGGATAAACAGCTCTTTATTTAATTTTATTACTTGTTTTGCTATTATTAATATTTATGTTCTTTTCTTTAAATATATAGAACAAAGATAAATTTCCTAAGATGAACATCTTTTTATTTAATTTCATTGTTTAAATTGCTGTTATTAATATTTATGTTCCCTTCTGAAATACATAGAACAAAGATTAATTTCCTAAGATAAATAGCTCTTTACTTTATTTTATTACTTGTTTTGCTGTTCTTTTTTTAAAATACATACATGAAGATGAACTAAGATTTTATGGTATAAACTTCTATTATCGACAATATCGGCCAAAAAGTAAGAGATAAGGAGAGTCGATTGAACGAATTTCTTGTATCTCTTTATTCTCTGGTACAAGCCAAAATTTTGTATAACCTCGTTGCTCTTCAAGCGCACGTATACTTAATGGAAATTCATAGTCGATTTTCTTGAAAACGTTGTATGAAAAAATGATTACGTTTTCGACTCACTTTTGCATGTGATTTTCGATTTGTACGATTTCCATTGTACCACGATTTTCAGCACATCAATGTATACTATTATATCAGATTAACCTGTACAATAAAAACTTCGTTTGATTACGAGGAAGATGACCATAATTGATTGTAGTTTTTTACTCTACTTTGAACCCTATAAATTAGTAATTATTATAAATACTAGGTCGTTGCGTGTGAAATGACCAAATTCTTAACGATGTAAAATCTTACGAAATCTTCTCTGCTCATCAGCTTCCCAATGATGGGTCGTACGACCCAATGGGCGTGGACCTAGAGAATACAGTGCTGCACTGCAGAATATAATGTATAATGGTTAGACGTATCGCGAAATAGTTACAATATTATAATGAGCAAAAAGTATGAGCTTATAAAATATTTCGTCCAAAAGTACAATAAATGAACGTACAATTTGTTATTAGCGAGAGATCTTGAATAAGAAGATACGGACACCAATGATAAATCACAAGCGATCGAAGGAAGTTACCGATGATAGTCTAAAGACTTTAATCACGTTTAATACACGTCGTTGTAGGATTAGATGGTGCACGTAAATTAAGTCCGCGGTATATAACAGTCTCTCATCATTTACAAGCCTTCATGGAAGAAAGAATAAGATAAATGGATTCTTCACGATGATTAATGAACGTTATAGGTTTCCTTCGCGTACAATTAAAAGATCCATTTTTACACCAGACTGCGCAGCACTATATTCTATAGACCCACGCCTATTGGATCGTACGATCCATCATTAAGAAGCTAATGAGCAAAGAAGTCTAGCAAAGCTAGTCACGACTACTGCAAATCTCCCATTCAGCAAATATAAGTTAATTTAGCATACGATTAAAAAACGCGTTCCTTTCGCAAATTTCATTTAGGTACATTTGTTATTTCACGTGTTAGGTTGAGGTTATGTTGTGATTATATTGGGGTCATGTTGGAGTTAGGTTGGGGTATATTTTTTATACAAAAAAAGAAGAAGAGAAAATTGCAAATTTTTAACAGTCTCGCCACCAAAATTCAAGGAAGATTATGTCACATACGACTGACGGCAATTCGTTTATGCACACAAATATTCGTCGATGGACATTCTGCGCCATCTGTTAGATGCTTCATGATGGTAACTATCGCTGATTTTTGTGCGGTTGTTGCTATAATATTATATAACAGTAATGTTGTATCGCTGTATACACAATTGCATCAAATAAATTTTGCCCACCTAAGCTAATGTTTCCACATTTCAGTTTACATTTTCTGAATGGGATATTTGTGGTAGCTGTGGCCATTCATGTTGGACTGCTCTGCTCATGAGCTTTCCAATGATGTATCGTGTGACCAAATATGTGTGGACTTAAATACTATACTATACTACATACCCCAAGTTGAGGAATAAATATACCATTTAATAAATAGATACGTACAATGTAAATAACGCTGTCAAGGGTTTTCTTGCATCCGAAAGCGCATAATTTTTAAAGAGATATGTAAATGACGGTCAATGGGTATTTAATAGACTCACGCTTTGATTGATAAATGTTGTTTCCGATAAAATGACACATACTGAAACTTTTAGTCAGAATTTGGTCATTTTAATTGTAACAACAACGATCTAACAGATTACTTGATGTCAAAAGTAGTGGCGACAAGCAGACAAAATAAGATTTATATATTTTGAAACATTTTTGTATGTGAAATTTGTAAATTCATATAAAGATGTAGCGTATATAGTGGTGGCTGAAGTATAGTTCAAAATTCATATTTTTCTTCGATAATAACTACATTATATAAGTATAGTATATGTAACTGCACATGTTGATAAGTTTGAAGCATTGAACATTTTTTACCACATTGGTACATTAGGAGTCATCTACGTTAGTAGTCTTTTAATAATTTAATTATTCCTGTTAATTATAACTCCTTTTTTCAAACCTATAGCGTTTGAATGGCTGAAGTACTCCTATCAATTATAACTTTGTTTTCTAAAATTGTAGAGTTTTTATCAACTCATTTTTCCTGTCAATTATAACTAATTTTTCTAGAATTGTAGCACTTCACGAATCTAATTATTCCTGTCAATTAGGACTTTTTTTCTAAGATTCTAACATCTTTTGTCTTATTATTGTCTGCTTATCCTATAAATTTTCTATTGTCCCTCACTGCGTTATTTCGACAGAATTTTTTCATTCCAATTTTCCTTTCTAACCTACAAAGTAGTTCATGTACTATACTTATTTTTGCGTGTAATTGGGACAGATATACTATTTCATTAAAATTTCTTATTTTTCTTTTTCTCGTTAGTTTTGATGCAAATAACAGTATTATTTAAAATTTATTAACTTTCCTCTGAATTTAACACACTGTTCATATTGTTTGGCAGGTTAATCGTCCTTCCTGCAGCGTTGAAGTCTCACACGGTTCTTGGTATTAGACTATGCATACGAAAATCGATATTCTTGACAACGAAAGGTTCTATTTCTTCGCGCACGTTGTCACAATATAGTGCTTTGCCAAGGAACTCGTTTGTGTTGTTTAATTTCCGTAAATAAGAGATTACACTTCACGGCGGAAAGATCGACTTTCTGCCACGACGAGTGACATGAACCTTTAAGATCTGAGGAATTTTTCGCTGTTGCTGTGCGTACTAAAATCAGCAATTTTCTTTAATTAAATCTATCCAAAATTTAATTAAGACGAAATCAAATGAAAATTTAATTAAATTTCTTTAATTAAATCTATTCGAATTTATAATCCACGGATAGAATGAAAAACTCGATGAACTCTGTTAAATTAAACGTAATGAAACCGTTATTTTTCTCATACCTGTAAAACATAACCCGGAATTGTTCGTCTTTCGTAGCGATTTGATTCCATTTGTGTTAGAAGACCTCGCGACAGCACGTTCGAAACGAAGCCAATCGATTTTTTCACGAATGCATAAATCCAACATTTTTATCAATCGAATTATATTCGATTTCTGTTATTCCTATTTTTAATTCTATTTTTATCATTAAACGTACGCAATCCCAGATTGCTTATCCCAAAATTCGTCGAGGGGAATTTTTTTTCATCGGAGAATAATCGTTTTCTCTTAAACGTAGTTTTCGTTCGTTCAACGAATAGACGGAAATTATGCAAATGTAAAATCTGATATCGTAAACGTGCCCCTTTCTCACGATGAAATTCGATTCGAACGCTTGGCAAATAATTCTATCGTAAATACGCGTACAGCGTTTATGGCGGGAACGAACAACAACAGTATTTGTTATGATAAGTTGGCCTCTCATAGCATGTTGACGCCATATTGGCATGATGTATATGAAACGTAATACTACATACGACACGCGTAAATCCTGTCCTGTATGGAATATAGTAACTGTACCTAATATGGAAGCAGCGCCTAATATGGAATACACTGCAATATCTGGCCGAGTAACTAGCGACATCAGTCAGCAAAGCGTAAAATATTTCGTCAAAAGGAAGAGAACACTGCAGGCAAATTAAAAAGAACGTGTTTCTTGAAACGAAATTTACCGTGAAATTTATCTGCTTCCTAGTGTAATGATTAGTTTTCTGGCGAAATACGTATGTGCCTAATGTAGAGCACGTAGAGTGTACGTAATATGGAACAGTAAAATCATCATGAAAATCAACAGTAAGTAATACTGTTACTCGCGACACGGAATTACACGTAGGTTAGGTGTCAGCGATTACAAAAGAGGCGATGATAGTGGAAAATGGGTTTAGTTTTTTCGCTGTTTTTATTGGGATGACGAACGATGTACCTCGGCTGCGTCCTCCGCGTGGTCTCCGTGTGTAAGTTAAAAAAAAATGGAAGATGTTTGTTTGTTTTATTTAAATAAATGTTCATGTCTCATAAAAAGATAAAAGCTTCCTGAGATTCCTTTACTTTCCTAGGTGTCCCATGTTAGGTGCCATTTCCTTAAACTTTTTCTTAAACTATCTTTTTTAAATTCTCTACCTTGATTTCAAGACACTAAAACTTTTGCGTAGTTAGCTATTAACAGCCAGCCAACTCTGTGGGACACCGCCTCTGACACCAACTTTAAAATTACTCATAGCTGGCAAAATATTAGAAAGCTAAGAGTCATTACGAATGCAGATTAGTATGTTTCAAACCGTCCAATCAACAACGAAACTGATATTCTCACAAGGAATCCCCATAAAGAAAGAAGTTACCTAACTTGGCAACTGATGTTAATCGCCACTGCAAACTCATCGCTACAATCGACTCGTAGCGCATCTCCTGGAGATCTCCGAGAAACAGAAAAAATTAAAAAGGCACCACTTCCTTCAAATATCTATCCTTCAGATTTAGTAAAGCAAGATAGTAAATGACAATGTAATACATCAATGGATGTATTCACTTTCAAAAAATATATAAATGGCCATAATTAGTGTTAGATATCACTATTTGATAAATTGTGTATAGTTGCAGTTTTTGTGCAGTTGATAAAAAAGCTATTAACATACGAATGTGTATAAACTTTGTCATGCTTTGACGTTAATTTCATCCGAGAAAAGCATGTTTTTCTTTTTGGGAAGCTAAACCCAACCTAACCTCAAATCAGATGCAGTTGCTCTATCATATTAGGTGCAATTACTTTATCGTATTAGGTCCAATTACCCTAACGCGTATGTAGATGTGTAGGTACATATATATGTTTAAATTTTATCCTTCACATAATTTTTTTCATTTAAGTGTGCTTAACGTTTATTATTTGGAAATTCGATGTGTTTCCTAGTTTTAATACTGCTGTTACTGTTGCGCCATTATTTATTTAGAAAAAAAAAAAAAGAAAACGATCGAGGACAAAAAACCTTTGAAGAACTTCCCGATTCGGTAGATCGTTAACTGCTCCTTCCTCAATTACTTTACTTTACAAAATTATTGTCGATAATCTTCGCGTACTTCAAACTGAGAAGTTCCCGAATCTACGTTCGCCCTTTTTCCGCAAGTCGAAAGTTCTCTTGTAAATGAGGTAAAATCCATTTTCGCTATTTTCACCAAGAACTACACTGACTACAATGGAACTCCGTTTATATGAACGAAATTTTAGCACTGTCTGGTTATCCGAACTTTAGTTGAACTCCTATTCATCTGAACTGTCGCCGAGTGTCAATCCACTTACACTTGTTGCAGACGAGCAACTTTTATCCGCACGATGTCAGTACGAACGTGTGTTGTCCTTTGTTTCTCCAATTTTTTCCGCCAAAGACAACGAAGACAGATATACGATCACAGCGACATCGTGCCGAAAAATGTCGCTCGTCTGCATCGGGCCTCATGTAAACGTCTACCAACAAGGCTAGGTCTGCATTAGCGACAATTTGTCACTCTCAGTCGTATCAATCAAAAGTTCCATTTCTTCTTCTTGTAATAATGAAAAAGTTCTACGGTCGTGTCGTCAAATGCGCGCACGTCCGTATAAACGAATGCCCTTCTCGTAAGCGAAAAGACTATCGCGTGACAAATTGTCGCTAGTGCGCGCTTAACCTAAAGCCTATACCACACTGGCAGATGTTTATCTTATCAATGGTTGTATTTTATGGTAGAAAAATTTCTTCGTCGTTATAATATTAATTATTTATATTTTTATGATATTCGGCCCCGAAACAGTACATACGTATGTATTTATTATTTAAAAATCAGGATTTATAAAGTTTAGGGTACTCGTCTTCGTTGTCGAAAGGGACTTGCAAGGACCTGGTGATGGTTATATTTGTACAAAGATAGATTTCGACAATCTGTGTGTTCCATTTCCAACAAATTTCTAATTGTAGAGCAGCCTACATGCATCTTTTTATAATTATCGGCGAACAATGTATGTGGACGAACTCTATCAGTGTATACGCGCCTTTAGGATATAAACAGCAGGGGCACGTGTTATGTGACACACATCCATGTATCGCAGTCGATACAGATTTGCAATATTATTACGTATTCGAGAGCGTATGTTTCGTGGAATCCTCTTATATGAACATTCCTATTAACTGAACGAAAAATCATAGATGGTAGGAAGAAATGGTGGATTCCTACCATACCGACGACCTGGTTATATAAACTAATTTGTTCTCCGATAGGTTCATATAAACAGAGTTCTACTGTATTTGTTTTAACTCAGGTGTTTCGTCGCACACGCTTCAGGGTATTAAAAAGGAACGATAAAAGGGGATAAATAAATAAACAGACAGGCATTTAAACAAAATAATCCGTGAATTTATTAAAAATAACACAGGAAAGAATAAAGGAAATGACAAACAACAAATCAGGACAATGAAGCCGCACTAACCGGTTAGGACGATCATCTAATTAATCAATTAGTAAATCTACTAATCGTAACTTAGCTAATAGCTTATCACAACCGCGGGCGCTCCTCTCGGTACCTATTTCTCTTACATTTTTAGCTTTCGAGAGAAGACCATCGGTATCGCCATCACTTCAAGTTTATTATTTCTTCTCTTACGTAAATCAACTCTTACGTCCCGTATTCCTCTTATCCATCAGCTTTTACAATTTTCATGCGGATAAGTCCAAAAACGCTTCGTATCGCCGTTAGAAAAAAAAAAAAAAAAAAACACGGATAAATACACAAGTTTGTTTGAAAGATACAATATCTCGATCTACTGCCACATCTTGCAAAATATTCTCCGCGTAATGTAATTATTAAAATCACATCGTTTCGTTGTACAGATTATCATAGACTTATGTGCACGAAATATTTTGCAACATAGATTGGCAGTTTAATTCTATCGTCGATAGCCCGTAGAATTTCTAGGTAACTGTTTACACTTTAATTCACAGTAGCTTCAACATATACAATATCAAACTAAACTTGATGGAAATATTTGACCAATTTTCGGCAAATAAAGCTTCTCAGTTCACCCATATGACGCAAATATTTCGACTCCATTCAGTTTCTCTGAATATCGCTACAATTTCTGTTGTTCAAACCAATTCTATTTTTTTACGCAATTTTATAACTCTAGCTCTGGTAAAACTGTTATCCGGCAGTCCATCTTCAATGATCTTGTCCTTCACATATCGTTCGTTTGCTGCAAACAATGACACAACCTAAAAATCACAATTTTAGATTTGAATGTCCTGAACTGCTATAGTGTCGTGGTGATGCAATAGCGACACAGCTGCCCTCGCGCGGTGAATTCTCGAAGTTCACTTGCACGACTCCACCAGCACAAAGTACAAGAAACAACTGTTTTTTCTGTACCAATAACTCAAAAACTACGAATATTGAACTACGTCATTGTTGCAGCGAGAGAACGATATGTTATCAAGGTCATCCTCTTCGGTGACCTTTGGAAACTTCTAATCGTATCTCGTTGTTTGTTAAAAAAAACTACTAACAAAATAGCTTTCGTAAGTAAAACTTATATTTTTCAACAGTGAGTTCACATTTCATCTGTATATGTATATACAATGTATATACATGTTTTATACTAATATTCCCACATTTAAAGTTTTGTTTAGATTTAGGTTAGGAATTTCATTGTTGGCTGCGTAGTTTGAGCCATCACCTAACCTAAATCTCTTTCGTATCAAAGGAAGAAACGCATAAATGCCATGGTCAACATGGAGAAATTAATAAAAGCGTGGGTAAACCGTGAGAATTACCCACGAGTCTCTTAATTACGTTGTCATAACTAGGTTTAGGTCAGGTTTGAGCACTTTAACTTAACTCTAACCTTAATTAATGTGGACCAAAGTATCATGGACGTAATTTTTTAAGGAACAACGAGCAATGTCTAAAATCTTTCCAAGGCCACTCATGACACATGATCTTGATAACATATATCCTGGGTGCCCTAAACAACAGTTTTACCTAACTTTTCATTGAATCGTACAATTTCATTGGGAAATTTTGTATTTTCCATTGCTACCAGAAATAAGAAAATACAGTAGCAGTAAGATGGAGAGAAGTCGAGCTAGCGTTTCTCAACCAACGATTCAGATGGAAATTGAGTTTTACTGCAAGAATATCAAACGCAAAATTGGTTTTATCACGTGGCTGAGAAGCACCGGTATATGCGATCAACTTATACGGATATACATGCGAGTGAACAACCATTTCCAGAATGTCTACATAACCTTTACTTAAATAATAGTATTCTTATCGATAAAGATGAATAGTAGTAGATTTAGTTCTTCGATAGTAATCAAATCGCATTTCGCCATTAAGAAAGAAACGTTCAAAGATTTAGGGCAAAAGAGAATTTTTTCGCCATCACTTAATTATTCGAGAGGAATAAATAAGTCATCGACAACAGTTTCTCAATTTTCAATCAATTTCATATACCTGACATTAGACAGAATAAACGATAAAAAAAATTCATAAATTGTTCGTTCCCGGTCAACTATATCATATATGTTCATCTATTTATAAATAAATAAAAAAAAAAATATTGTTTCTTTCAACGTTATTTCCATACTAGTGACTTGTCTCGATCACGCATTCGTATGTTATTTGCGATTAAGTATATCAGAGAACTTGAATTAATAATAAAGAAATAAATTAATGATTAAAGAATAGGATTTCAAAATATTTCCTTCGTATAAATAAACAATGTTATAGTTAATAAATATTTATTATCTCTATCTGTTTTATCACACGGTAACTATATAGAAGTTTTTCTTTGGGGAAATAAATCAGTATTTTAAGGAATATATTTATCAACGCATCACTTATACGTCGCGTACGATAATCCGTGATTAACCGTGATTTACTGCGGAAACTTTGCCACGAATATATTTTACAGACGCTTTGTTTTCACGTTCGACAGATTTATTAATTTTTATTGCCAACGACGCTATTCAGGAAGTTGTTAAGTCATTCGGTTTTAGAAATGTACACAGCTAATGGATCAAGTTAAAAGTGAAAATATACGACGTGAAAGAGAAATCGACGAAGTTTAATATAAACGCTCGAAGAGAAAATATACATCTCTTTTCGCGGATGTTTACGAGAATCTTAGCTCTATCGACAAACACCGTACGAACAAAATTTAGAATCCACCGAGTTTTCAATTTCCGAGCTGATGTCCAGTTAATCAGCGCCACTTTCCACTCTAATTAGGGATGTAAGTTCATTAAGAAAAATGCTCGGTCAACAACGAACCCGCGGATCACATTGACCAATTCGCTCGTTTACCGAAACCCCCCATCGACGATTTTTTTTTTTTTTTTTTTTGTAAGTAACAATTGGAGTCTAAAGGTATATAAATATTTTCAACTATCGTGCACTTGTTTATGGTAAATCGTCGATGAAAATATTCCTCTAAACGATCACACGAGTTTTAAATCACAACCCTTCTCATCGTCCCTTTTCTCGTTAACTTCGAGATAAAGTTCGTTTTTCTTCTCATTCGAAACATCCTCCGATTATTTTCAATTTCGAATATACCTTTAATTAGAATGAGAATTAATCAGTCAGAATTAATGTACGTAGCTTGTACGATACGATAGAAATTTTTTAAAAGTTGCAAAAAGGCAATAAGTAACACTCTTTTTTTTTACAAATACAATCACAGAATTTTACAATTCTTTCTATCGCTATCCACACCGTTAAAATTCACGTTGAAACATGTTTCGATACGTCGATGTCTAGGTTTCACGAAATCTGTTCAGTTTCACTTCGCCTCTACATTGTCGATTCTTCTCAATTTATAGCCTGATGCCAATGTTGCAACATGTGTTTCGACGTGTCTGATTATTTTCCAACTCCGGTATCGCTATCGACAATAGGAGGTCCGTTCATTGTAAAAAGATAGAAACTTAAAAATGTAAAAAGAAACGCGCAAGAAGATGGCCAATTGAAAGAAACGGGTTTCCTAACCTCGCGTTGCTGATGGAACTAAAAACGAACGGACCGATCGATTATGGAAATTATTTGCGTATGGGTCACCCTGTTTCTCAACATCTACTGGATAAAGTTCAGCCAAAAGTACGATGATAATGAATCTGCTGTAAATTAAGTAAGTTAAATCGGTGATGCCCTCTGCACGTTGAAACTTGTGTCCCAATAAGGTTATGGTCGCCAACTAAGATTGAATTATTGTGTTGTTGGTTAGGTTCCTGTATCGATACAAGTTGCTTCTGATGTCTACCCATCGAGATTTAATTACATACTTGTAACACGTGTCATGAAACTTAAGACTCGATGCATGCAACATGTTGCAAGTGTATATGGGGCTTTACACTTAAGCCGAATTTACACTGTTTCACTTTGGGGAAACATCGCAGATGAACTTGTTTCCATTCGTGGCTCATTCGAGAATGAAAGCAGCGTTCATCGGTCGTGTTCCGCCAAAGTGAAACCATGTAAATTCCACTTCAGACTTGAGGAAACAAGCTGCAAAGCCGGCGGAACGTCGGAATTCTTTCACTTCTGGACGAGGCTGTTTCTTAGAAGCTTCAATCTGCGTTAAACGCATCGGTGCTAAGTGTAACAGTGTGAATAGCGACAACCCAGGTCGTGCAAACTTCAATACTCTCGATCTTTCTGATATCCATCTTAAATCATATGAAAAGGGAAAAAAAGAAGAAAAAATAAAAAGTATGTAAACGTATCTGTTAACGCAACGTGATACGTTACAACATCAATTAGCTATTCTGTTAAATATGAAGAAAACACTTAGGAAAGGAAAGAAGATAAAACTTCTAATTTCGAAGATCTATCCCCGGAAACTGATTTGTGCATATGCTCGATTTCTCGATTCTTTGTTGACCATGACGTTCTCGTAATTTATCTCAATTAATATGACTAATTATATAGATACATCTACTTAGGCTTAGATAATTCTATGTAAGGCATGGAGTATGTCATCTCGTTATCTGGTATCTAGATTATTCGTATATCTTTATAAATTTCTTGTTGTTCCTCTCACACACGCACACACGCCCCATTTCCCAATTTTTCCCTCGGCATTTTCTTTTTTTTTTTTTTGCCCTTTTGTTCAACAAGAAACAATCGCGCGTTTCCTACCTGTCAGGTCGAAAAAAAGTTATATTTCCCCCTTCCCTCCGCCTTTCTAACATTCTCTCGATAATTTAAAATTCATTAATAAATTTCTAAACTATAGTCGAGAAACATTTCAGTTTTTACTTTCAATTATGTTCGATCGAGTTTTGAATTTACGTTCGAGTATTTCGGCCGACAAAAACCGATTAATTAAAACCGTTGCCTTCGGTGATTCTCAGTATCGACCCACCGCTCTGATAGAATCGCGTTTTCATGGAATCCAGATTGTTATTTGTTTATTTAATCTTGCCGACCAATTGTTGGTGTGCATCTATGCGTATGTGGCCTATGGTTGCACGGCGGACACAGAGCAGAGAGAAGATATTTTTGGTAACTGCTTAACCATACGATCAGCCAGCCCGTTATTCCCCATTCAAATCACAAGGAATAGCTCGCCAGCTGGCTAACACATTCGTCTCTGCGCGAATTCTATTTTCTCTAGAGTAAAAGTCCCATGAATTCTCTGCCCTAAGTAAATTAGCTCGTTGATCAATGACTAATTTATCGGTTACCTAATATTCAATAATTAACAATAATTAAAGCTTACCGAGATAGGTTAATTAACGGCTGAACTTCATTTCGCAGAATCGACAATTATTAACTTTTTTTCTTTTGCTAACTGGCTATGTTCCACGCGAAGGATTCGATAAATATGAGTTTTAAGGCGAGACACCTCGATGGATAACAAATTACCAGCATTGCAAAAGTATTTTGCACGTCCTTTTATTGACGCCATGTTGCTTCTGTTCCTCAACCGATTGGCCTGCACTGATGAGGATTCAACTGAACTTCGTTGAAGATTAATTTTTTTTTTTTGGAAGAAACTAATACATTTTTGACCCTTCCCATTTAAAAATTGTTTTTTAAGAAGATCAGTGAAATACGAAATTTTCTACTTTAGTAGCAATGATCCCAGCCCAATCCCATGTACAAGGATCGTCGCTTATCTAACAGCATCAGACTAGTATCAACAGTAGCATTCATATAATTTACATATTTTACACGTTTTCATAGAAGTTTGTCCATTTAACGACAACAGCACAGCATCGACGATTCTCCCTATCGTCTCGATAATAATCTGAATTAGGTTAGGTTCACTGCTGATAACGCGTTGGTGACGAACAGGGTTAGCTTAATCACTTGAATTTTTTATAATTATTTATTTAATCAGTTCACGACCCATAATTACTTCAGTTAATTCAATTTTATGTATATTATAAATATCGTAAATAGGATTTTATTATCCTGCAACTGCCTTAGACGTACTGTCAATTTTTCTACGGACGTTAATTGCTACTCCAAATTTTGTATTTCGTTTTTGTATAACATTTTCTATTTTTTTTTTTTTTTTTTATAATATATGATATCGTGCCGTTGATATTTGAAAATATCGATTTTTTTACATCTCCAACTATCTGTTTACACATACAGTGCATCAAATTCACCGTCGCTTCTTCGTAGTTTCAAACTTCTATGTGCCCAGTATTTTTTCCACTTTTTGTATTATCTTTCTCTCTCTACTATACTGGTAAATTTCGACAGTTTGTAAAATGGACAATAAGAGTGAATCTCACGTGTTGAAGACTTATGAGCAGCTGAATGTCGTTACGTCACTGTTGTGCTATTAAATGGACGACGAACTTAAAGAATAACCCGAACCTAATTAATAAATAACCCAATTAATAAATAATCCAATACCCATGATTTAAAATCCCGCCATAAGGTGGCCACCATTCACGTGCATTTATTCACAGCCAGCGACATTCATTAGACGAATCGTGTAATAGAAGTCAATATGGCGTCAAAGCAAGGTGTAGAATAACCTAAAAATACTCGGTTTTACAGAGTCATAACGTTTGAACTAATGGCTGCCGCGCCTTAAAGCTGCATTTCCAGATTCTACAGGACGAAAACTACGAGATTGCAAGAAACAAAGTCAATAATCCTTGGTCTGGCAAAATAAAGTTCAGCCTAATTAATTATTTGTTAATTATCCGTTACTAACGTAACCATCCATCACAAAAGTTTCTGTCTTTCGTTACTCCTAATTATTATTCTTATTATTCTTCTCCTTATTTATTATTATTATTTTATTTACAAATTATTTCGCCTTATAAAAAACAACTAATCAAAAGTGTAACAATTAGAACTCTAACGATAGAAAATAATCGCTCCTTCACGAGTTACGTGAACGTTGATTGAGGAAACGAAATGCACGTCGAAATCGATCGAATCGTTCAATAATTAATCAAGTTCAAATCGAAAGCAACTGTCAGATAATATCGAAACGATTTGGAAAAATTTATTATTTAAAAATCTAACGGCAAGTAAATATACGGTCAGGAACAAAAGTGGACAAATAGGAGAAACGATGTTCGATAAAGCTCCATTAAAATAGTACTAATCTTACATACTTAAATCTGATTTATAATATATCCTCTTAATCAATAACTGAAATTCATAGACCTATAATAAATATAAACGTACAAGCAGAAGAATGGCGAGTAAGTTGACTGTGAAAAATCGTGTTTGACAAATAAGATAGTCGATTAAGAGGACATTTCCGGTTCCGTTATTCAGGACATCAAACGTAAGTGAAGAAGAAGAAGGGATGAGCCAACAGTTCAAGCCAACAGCTGGTCGCAAGAGGGAGATGCCAGAATGTTGAGGCGAGCAACAGATTTTGCAAAACTGAAGAGAAAGCAAGGTGTATTTTACATGGGAAAAACTTGGCCATCTTGAAGCACTGATTGAAGATCTGCACAAGGACATGGAGGTGGGAAAATAGGAGTGAAATACAGAAGATAAGTGCAATATAGAAGAATTATTGAGCAAAGAAGAAAAAGAGACGTTTGTGAGCTGATTAAGAAAATAAGATAGGAAGATTGAGTAGGACGATAAAGAACAAGGTACAGGACAAGAGAAGTGCCTGATCTAACAGTAAAGTGTGTAGATCAGAGTAGTTTAGTATAGAGTGGTTCTGATTAACAGGATCTAATATGTAGATTTAGATATAGGTTTAGACATAAGTAGAAGGATGTTAGGGACAAAAGTGGAGTACCAAAGTGAAGTCCAAACAACAGGAGAATATGTAGTATACTAAGTAGGATTGTAATACCAGAAAGATGTGCTATAGAATGGAAGGCTGAGAGATCTGGTATTTTGCAAACCATGTCTCATACTGTGTCTGTCTTTTGGTAAAAAAGTTATTGATATCTTCCTGGAAAAAATAATATTATGTGACACTAATGAATGTCAATTTGTGTTGCAGTTGTAAAGAACAATTTAATGAATTTAATTTAATTAAAATTAAAAATTGTGGATCATCAATGGTGCAGACCAGAACTTCTTAAATTGTAAGACTAACCATAACAGAATTATGGGGTGGTGAAAATTTGTGTACAGGCAATTGGAAAACAAAGATCATATTTGAAGAGAGAAAATCTAGTTAGGAATTTAACAAACCAATTGTTGCACCGATAGTGCGACTGTACATCATTGATAGAACTAGAGTAGGTCCTCTTAAAGTGTAGGTCGCCATCCTGTATATAGTTGAGTAAGGGAATTATGAGGCAGTGAAAATGCTCTGCTATATCCAAATATCCAGCCAAGATTTAATTCTTCATATAAAAATAAACAATCAAAAAGAACTTCAATTTAATTAAGAAATTTAATTTAGAACAATCAAAAAGAACTTCTAAATTAAATTTATGTTTAATGTAATATAAATATAATATAAATGTAATATAATACAACATAAATTAAATTTTCTTTGAAATTAAACTTCTCTGCTTTATCATCGATTAATATTTCATTTTTGTATATTTACTTTATGTACATTTTTGTGTACACAACAGAGATGGTGTCAAATTTGCCCAGATAAAATGGGAATGAAGAAAGTTTAAGGAGCGCTGGTATAAAGGAATTTCTCATGACATATCAAATTGGTATTTTAGTATCTATAAATACAGCCATGAATGCACATAAGTACACTGATATAACAAAAGAAAATTTAAAAGTGACAGGCTTAAGAATTGGTCTCAAGGAAGTGTTCATCCTACAACAAGAAAATGATCCCAGACACACTGCCAAGAAAAGTAAAAAGCTTCCTCAAGATTCAAATATTCAATTGCTTAAGTGTCTATCAACAAGGCTTCAAGTAATTCAATTGGCAACTTGTGGAGTTCATTGGATATTGAGATTCCATTGGATAAGCAATATGATAGAATACATTTGGTAAAAATTATTGGAAAGTGTCAGTAGAGATTATAATAGAAACTTCACAAATTGCAGATATATTTTCTATTGCAGAATATTCCAAACACAATTTCTAGCAACATGTAGTACCGCTGACCAATTTGCAGTGATAGCTATGTATCTACAGTACCTGTTAGTGTTTTGTAATATATCTATATATATCTTCCTTTTTTTTTTTTTTTTTTTTTTTTTTTTTTTGTTCTGAATAGCGTTTAATACCGGGTGTGTCCAAAAAGTAATGAGAAAGATTTCAGTGAGAAACAGTGCAGTCAATTCTACTACTATTATTTTTGTTCTCCAGCAATTGATTGACAATTCGTTAAAAGATTTTGCTCTCCTGAAAATATAAATAATAATAAGTAATAATAATAGGTATATTATATAAATTAGGCAGGTGTTTATATAAATCATATATAAATATATGTAAGATCAATACTATTTTTAAAGTTATTGATAACCATCTTTTCCACTTGTCCACTTATTTTCTCTTTTTCTTCTTTTTTTTTTTTTGTCATTTTTGTTTCCGACTGTACGAATTTACAACGCGAACAATTTTGTTTTATTCAGTTTCGGTAAAATCGTTTCTAAATTTTTGTATAAATTGTATACAAAATCTTATTGCTCGAAACTGGTTTTAATCGACAATCGATGTACATCTGATTCTACGGGCAACTTTCGTTAATGAAAGAAAATTATTCCCATCGATAATTTTCAGTCGCAGTACATAAAGACATCCGAGAACGATCAAAGTTGCGAACCTTCCACGGTAATTTCACTCACTAACCGCTAATTTAGAAAATTTATTGCTAGATTCATTTTCTTACGTGTAAAATTTCCTCCCAAATATTTTATCATCGATATTCCTCTTCACTTACACAACACGATCGATCGATATATTTCATTAAATTAATGTATATTTATATATATATATATATATATATTAATATATAATAAAACGACTATGAATAATGCAAATGTTGAATATTCTTTGTTACTGCAGCTAAAGAAATCGGACATCGATAAAATTAACAGACTCGTAACGAACTAATATATTTTCTCTAAATGTTTACACAACGCCTCTAACGTTTAAATAAAATTATGAAATTCCCATTCGTCTACATATATAACTGATAATAACATTTTAACAAAACATTTATATACATATCAGTTTAAAATCACCTATCATTTCCGATGACAACAAAAAATTAATAAACATGTGAAACCGTAGAAAGTGGAGTAAATCGAGCGCTCGCTCGATTAATGCCGTGTACGAAAGAATTTTTTTTACGAAACTTCCGACAAAACCATAGTTAACACGAGATGTATTTTCACGTCTAGTTCTTAAATAAAACAGTTAAGAAATAATTTCACGTTGGAAACGATTTATCGAGATCGATTCATCTTTCAAATAAATTGTTTTCCCGTGAGGATTATCGAAATCCGATGATGGAACCACTCGACTAAAGAACGAAATCTTTTCCATTAATAGCTTAAAATTTGTATCTGTTAGGCCTCGCAATTAAGTTAATCGACGCTTTGCCCATAGGCTTTGCTTAACGATACCGATCGATCGAACAACAATTAATTGCACATTTCGTTCATTGTTCGTTTGCAAACAATGTT
Organism: Bombus pyrosoma; assembly: GCF_014825855.1. NCBI lineage: Eukaryota > Metazoa > Arthropoda > Insecta > Hymenoptera > Apidae > Bombus > Bombus pyrosoma. Next base: position 2,960,404 of record NC_057786.1, on the reverse strand, counting down.
GAGCGTCATTGAATAAATCTTGACGTAAATAATTATTTACAGAGGCATTGTTTATTTGAAAGTTCGAATGAAAAACAGAGATAAATTATTTGTTATTTGGACGATTCTAAATGCATTGTTTAATGTGATCAAGTTAATTGTTATTTACAGTCGTATTCGTTATTTTTATTTATTTTTATTTATGATTTATTAACAAGTGTAACATTACTGTAAACGACAGTTCGTGATTTTTAATCGCGTTGGTTAGTTGTGAGAAAATTAAACAGGCTTTTTCACAGCAAGAACCGAAAATTATTTATTAACGTGCAATTAAATTCGAACTAAAAATAAAATTTCATTCGTAAATAGGAAATAATAGACAAATTGTTTCTCGCACCGTTCGAATGACATCGATTTTCTAAGAAATTTGGAAAGAAGTATTTGTATTTTCTATTTACTGCTCAATAGTTAAACAAAGTTTTGCACAACACTGCAAGTAAACTACAAATTCGATAAAATAACAATTTCTAATTAATTCCGTGATCGATTTCATTTTCAACGTAACCTGTGTAACAGAAATTAGAAAACAGATTGAGGTTAGGTTGAGGTTAGGTTATCAGAGAATAGAGACGAATCGATCTCGATAAGGAGAAGGATACTGCGCCACTTTGTATATACATCAAATGTTATTATTTAATTCGAGTTTCTAATTGCTTCAGATTAAAACAACGAATTAAGCGGTAAAGTTAAAATAATCCGGATTAAAACCGCGAAAGTGATCAATCGATTTTTCCCCGTTGAAATACCATGTTTCATTTGTTTCAACCTGTCATAGGCCTTGTAAAAATTATTTACCTATTTATGTATATATATATATATTTTTCTATGTTATATATATATATATATATTATCACCAAATCAACAAATAAATATCCTAAATATATTAAATATCGTATAATATATGCTCTCCCAACAAATAATATATAAGTTCTCATCTATTCTCGTTAATAATAATTCAATATAATTATATGCGTGCGTATGCATTTGTATACATATACGTATCTCTGTATACACACACATACGCACATATGAATTTATTTGTTTGTTTATTTATTTTCATTTATATTTATATGTATGTATATATATATATATTCTTCATTTCTTTAATTTTTCGGTTTATTTATCTATTTACTTGTTTAAACTTTAGGCGTTTTCCTATACGAAAATTGCTACCCTCACATCCCGGGTAGTTGTCCCTTTTGTTTTACCTTTTTCGTTATTCAGTTTACACAGATGGAGAATTTCTAGTAAAATCTGACGAAAAAATAGTAATCAACGTCTTGTTACAATTACCCCTTGGTACGTTTGTCGACTGGCGAGGAAAAACTACAATTTGCTAAAATACCCTTGTCAAATTAAGAAACAGACGACGATGCGATTAGGCCAAGTCACGCAGAGACCTGGCAGTCCTCGAAATGACAACAAGATTAGTAAAACACATCACGGATCCCATAATTTTGTGAAGCTCACATTGCAAAAGATTACCAACTCATAAAAAACAACTCTTACAACTGTACGATTATTAAAACTACCGCAGCCATAGTTCCATTTTAGGCTTATAATTATTCTGCAGAAAACTTCCAAACCATATATTAACTACGCTACTAAATCAGCCATTGAAAATGGTAAAATGGTAAAACAACAACAGGAATTAAAATATATTCAACAGAGATAAAGCTATCTTCTTAAAGTTAAAATCCTGAAACTAAAACTCGAGTGCAGATCATTGAGGACTGATGGCTTTCTGCGTAACTTGGCCCATAACTTATGAGTTTCAAAATTCTATTAATTCAGACAATATCCCAGAAAAAGATTGGTCAAAAATTGAACTGCAAAATTCAAGCATATCATAATATCTGGTAAAAAAAAATGTTCCAATTTTACGATCAAATATTTTTTCAATATCATGTAATAAAAAATTAGAATTCGATCGTTATATCTATCTCGTTTACGTTTGAAAAATGTAAATCAATAAAGATATAAAAATTCATGTAAGTAATTAAAGAGACATTTCTATTGAACAGCTTGCTACTTTAGCAGGTAATTTTTCCTCTTTCGATTATTAATCTGAAATCGATTAACACCACATTTTTCGACTGCGTGTTGTACGTTCTTTGAATGTTACGTTAAAAAGAAACATAACCTCTGTTACAGTTATCTTCGCAAAGAAAGTTAACTAAGAATTAGTTAATCCAAACTGCGCCCTTATCATCCTAATTACAGTAGAACCTCGATCATCCGAACCCCTGTCATCCGAATTTCCTATTACCCATACTTCACAAGCAATTAGGTTTATAAGATAGCAGTTATGAGATGGCATATGCTTGGTCGGGCATCAGATGTGTGACACTGAGAAGAGAAAACTAGCGAATTACATTGAAGACACCATACAGGAAGAAGTGGAAGATAATATTACGACAGACGTAGAAGAGACTCTTTCTGCATTGAACACAATACCAGGTTTCGGTTATTGCAACAGCCCCGACGTAATAGAATGGTTTCAACGCGATGAACCTTCTTCGATTGACCATCGTGCTAATGTTACGTGTGCTTCGAATAACGAATTAATTGAGAAACAGATATAATGCAATAATAATACTCCTCGACGTTTTGTAGCATTTGAGTCCTTAGACACAATCTATGCAGAAAAGAAATGTAACTTTGCCGAATGAAATCTGCTAAAACAGCTACGCGATTTAGCAGCTAAACAGATCATATTTCATTTCAGTATCGATATTGCTGTTATTAGGTTGGCCAATAAGTAACGTCGTGTTTTCACGCCACCTGGCGTTCTGTTGTCTTCAAGTAACGATGCGGTGTTCCTAACCTCACAAATCGGGTCGTAAGTCAGCTGATGGTGCCTCTGACGAAAACACGTATAATTGAGCAAACTGCGCCGTTAAAAAGCACCACACAAACGACAAAAAAGATTTGCAACGTGCACGATGACGATGCTGTAAGTGTAAAAGTGATGCAAATGGTTGTTTATGAGATTTCGTAGTGGAGAAACAGCCTGGTACATCCATCGAAATTGATAATGACAAATTATCGACTGTTGATAAGCAGACTACTGAGATGTTGAAAAAAGCTGAATTTAACGTTCGTAATCACTTACATCAACTTGCAACAGTTTCCTGATACGAGACGTTTGATGCAAGAGTAGTGTAAATGAATCTTTTGCCTATTTAATGTAATAGTACAGCTTGAAAGCATAACCTTCATTCTTTTTTGTCTAGAAGTCGTGTAAGTATGTCTTCGTTGGTTTCTCGGTGGATAGAAGAAGTGAGAAACAATCACTCGACCCCTCACAGAAATTTTACTCTATCCCTCGTTATCTAGTAATCAACTCTTTTCAATCAACTTACACCATTTTTGCATTAAACGGCTCATATGGCATTTAAGTTCAGCACAAATTACCAGGAAGAAACATAGCGGATAGAATGTTGGCTTGCGATTCGCTATTGAAACGTTAGGAAAATCAGCCATTTCTAAGGTGGATTGTCACAGTTGATGAGAAATGGGTCACCTACAATAATGTTGCACGGAAAAGGCATTGGACTAAGCCGAGATCAATTGCATTAACAACTTCCAAGTCCAAGTTTATAACCTGAGAAGATCACACTGTGTGTATGATGGGATTGCAAGGGAATAGTGCATTACGAGCACCTAGCACAAGATGAGACTATAAATTCTACGAAATGTTGTAACCAATTGGACCGGCTAAAGGCGAATATCGGGGAGAAATGGCCAGGAATAGCGAATAGAAAAGAAGTCATTTTTCACCGCGACAATGAGAGACCCCACGTCTCGTCGCAAACTCGACAAAAACTGAGGCAATTCAATTGGGATGTTCTCTGACACCTTTTCATCTCTTCTCTGACATAATATCCTTAAATCGTCATTTGTTCAGATCTTTATAAAATTCAGTGATAAAAATGTTGATTCTTTGAGGGTCTGCAAAATGCACGTGTCCATGTTCCTTGCAGAAAAAGATGAGTTTTGGAAGATTGGAATCATTGTCCACACGATGGCAAAATTTGGTCTGTGGACCAAAACGGACACTACGTTGCTGAATAAAATTTCAGTGTGACTATCGTTTTATACAAAAAGTACAATATTACTTATTGGTCAACCCAATATTTATTTACATTTTTGAAATATATAGAACAAAGGTGAGCTTTCAAAGATGAACATCTTCTTATTTAATTTCATTATTTGTATGGCCATTGTTATAATTTATGTTCTTTCCTGAAACATATAGGACAGATATGAACGTTCAAAGATGAACATCTTTTCGAGGATGAACATCAGGAAAGTAACTATTCTACTGTTCGAACATACTTATCCTTCAATTAGTCCGGACAACTGAGGTTCTACTGTATTTCATTAAATTCCATCCTAAGAGGTTGCTACTACCACTACGTTCGTTCGCGAATTATAAACAAAATCGTCTTTCGTTCATAATAAACGATCGTGTTTATTACTAACGAAATTACTTCGTTTCTTTTTTTGTTCATTTCTAATTATTGATCCTATACAAGTTATATGATTTATTACGATTTCTTTCGTTATTAAGATCGATTTTTTTTTTAAATCCGTTTCGAAGATGATTTTTCTATCAAGTAGGCCGCGTCCGCTTTTCCCTTTAAAAGCATCTCGCTGTTAGGTTAGATGTTTCTTTTTCTTTTTTAAGTTCACGATACTTTTCGTTATTTTATTTACATTTTATCAGCTCTTTGTTTACGAATTGTATTTAACACTCAGAAATTGGAGTTGATAAATTTAAGGCTCGGTTATTAATTATTAATAACGATAGTCGGATGTTTTTAATTATTTTTTTTTTTTAACGAATGTACGTTTCTTCTGAACAATGCTTTACGAAGGTAATATCATTGATTCGTATGATTTTCAACCGATCCTAGCGGTGCTAATTTAAAACACGGCGGTTTAAGGCATAAGGACAACCTTGACATGATCCAAATTATGGAAATTTGGAAATTACGCCATTTAAGACGTCACGTTCTTTCTCAAAGAGACGTTCTTCCCGTACCTTCGAAGATTTTTTAATTCTTCACGTAATTGAACTACATCATGTACCAGAATAATCTGATATTCTGAAGCAATCAACGAATTGATCCTACAACGGCTTTAACTGTCCAAATAGTCTCGGCATTGTTTCATCGAAGGTAAAATATCAATCTGCGAAGTAACTCGACTTGCCATTCTGCCTTTGTTACGTCAAAAAGGCATATCTGCAACTTCCGCTTAAATCAAGTCATTGCTGTCAGGCAGCAGAAAAATAGTTTTCCTGTGTGTATAGCAAATAAGAAAGTTGTACCTGCGTTAAAACTGAAGATATAACAGTTCATATCCCGGACGTATGTGAAATCGATGCCTGGTTGTTGAATATTGAAAGACACTTTTCTCAAAATCACCTTTCGACCAGATACGCCTATTTGAATTAACACGGCAGCGTTGATTCCTTCAAGTTCTTGAACTTTTTAACAATAGCGAATCCTTCGTGTAATTCGGTGGTTATGTGGCATATTAACCACGGCCAGATTAAACGGCGTGCCAACTTAATCGAAAATAGTAATTTTCAAGGTGTCGATGCCGAGAGAGGACGAAGCAAGAAGGTTAGTCGCAAGCCGCAAGAAGTCCCCAGATTCGATTGAACGTTGCGAAGTTGTTCGATTATGGCTGCACGTTCAACGCACTTCTACCACCTCTCACTTATCTTCGGGATTTGCCCTTGGTGATCTTTCTGTTTCCTGTCTCTCACTGCGAACAAATATTATCAACCCTTCCAGACTCCTCCTTTTCCTTTCCCTGTTTTGGTATTCTTTCATATACATATATCTAATAAAAGATTTGTATAAAATTTTTTATTGTGCATTGCCGGCCATAAGTACGTGTATACATATTAGGACAGCTGCTGATATTTAGTATAAATTGACTGCTCATCACAGATTTTATTTTCTAGTTATTTTATCATAAATTTTGTTATTCGTGTGTCTCATAAGGTTTACTAAATGAAGTAAATTTAGTTACACTGATTTCCCAATAAATATAACGAGTATATGTCCGAATACGTACTTATGGTCGGCAGTGTAGATACCTATATTATAAAAGATTATAGTGTTAAGAAACATGTATAAAAGACATTCATGAAATACATAAAGATTATATACACGGTGTTTTGTAATAAATTGGCGATATTTAAAGGACGGATTCAGCACCTAATTCGGCAGCACAACAGAAAAATACTGATATCAACATATCAGTCATTTACCATGTAGCAATAATATTACTCGAAAGTCACGATTTTAGGGAATACGAGTTTGAATGTTCCAAATTATTATCTTCTCCCGTATATTCTTTGTAAAAATGGTAATTTGTCTTAGGGACGTTCGACAATTTTATATAATATATTTTTGTGGAATTATGTGGAGGTTGGCATACGTGAAACGTATGTGAGAAATACGAGAACTAATGTGCTCGAATATTATTTCCTATTATACATATGCAGTATTAAATGTAAAAAATAGTACGATATATCATTGCATAACCTCTCACAATTTGTACTAATTTTCAACTTATAATTTCCCCTACTGTTTCTTAAATTGTTGAATCGTTTTGATGTTTTTTAATTAATCTCCTCAGGATAGGTCGGCTGTGTATCGTTTGTAAAAGTATTTGGGTGATTGGACAGTTTCTGCTTGTATTTTTCAGCGTGATTTGCGACTAGACTGTTATAGTTTCATGATGATGCAATAGCGACACAACTGCCCTCACGTGGTGAATTTTTAAAGTTCACTTATAGGTTTCTACCAGTAGAAAGTACATGCAAGAAACAATTGTTTTTCCTGTACCAATAATTCAAAAACTAAAAATTTTGGGTTCCCGTTTACGAGATATAGCGAGTTTAACATTCTGTCATCAAATTACCTTCGTAGGAGATGCTAAAAATAACTACCTTGCATTTCAGTGCATCCATCCATTGGATTTTTAACCAGTTAGTTGTTTTGTGACGAGTATACTCGTCATGAAGAAATCGCAATATTTCCTCTTACGACGAGTATACTCGTCATGAGTAAAAAGTAGTTACAAATTACTGCCTAAATTGCAATTTTTACGAAAACTGAAATATATTCGTAAATTTCAAGATGCTTTGAATATTTAGACGCCAAGACGAAATAAAACGAACGAATAAAAAATTAAAAAATTGTATATAGCGTGAACAATGCGTCAACAGTTAACTGGTTAATTGTGAGGATACTTGAAATCAATCAGCATCTACTAAAATTTTAAATAAATAAAAAATACTCTTAAATTCTTGCACATTTTTTTAAACAACCCATTGTATATATTGTACAATATAACACACCGCGATATGTCAATACGAATCTTCTCTTATCTTTTATTTTTCTTTTTTGGGGGGTGCAGAATTTGTCCCTCAAATGTTGCCCATTTACCATGAAACACCCAGTATATGCAAGTACTTCATGTTGTCCGTAATACAAGCGTGGTTAATGCGATTTGTTTCAAAGCATTCTTCGTTGCAATTAAAATCGTTGGATCCTAGACTAATTACTGCACAAGATTCCTTAACGAAATTAGTTAACTGTATCACGAGCGATACGCAGGAATTAATTTTAAAAAGCTTACGATTAATCAGAAAGGAAGGACAGTCGTAACTACAACTTCCTCTGAATGATCGGATGCGATTATTGAACCCAATTAAAACGCGTACCTATCGTCTTAAAGTGTTCTTAAACGTATGTAATGAAATATTAATGTAACAGTCTGAAGAACGTGCAAATGAGACAGCTGAATGTCTGCATGACACATATATCTCCTTTAACGAAGTTTCACAAAATTTCTGAATTGCTGCAATGGAATGTGATATAATAGTCGTGGGCATTTCATGTATCTAACGTTTGTGCTATTAGTTGAATGTGTACAAAATTTTTAATTACAAGGAATACTAATTTTTCAACGAAAAACACTTAGGAAACGTTAATTTTTCTTCTTTTACTTGATGCCTATTTACGATAATCAACTAGTAATATAGAAATTATCGTATTAACCTGCTTTTTACAGAAACCTGTGTAAGCAAATCGTTCAGCGACAATAATTGCATTTATTGGTAAATATAATTGGAAACGTAGTGGAATGTAGTGATATGTAGTGGAAAATCAACTATTGATTTTTCAAGGGAAAATAAACGGTCACGGTTAACGTGAATAGCAATAAAGTGAAAAAAGCTAATAGGATTTTTTTGTATTATTTAATGTAAATAATGATATATTTATCTTTCATCTTGACTTCACTGACTCTTCATCTCCATGGCGGGTCATTTAAATCAATGCAATTTTTTTTATTATATTTTTGTGTCTTAAAAGATCCAAAAACACTTCTGAAGACTCTTTCAAGCTTCTAAAACATCAGCCGGTAGTTTTTACTGCTACCTCGTTTACCTCAGTCTTTTTAAACAAAGTAAAATTGTAACGTAAATGCGGGAAGAATGAAAAATAACTTCAAATTGCTGGTCGAAAACGACCCACTAAGCAGATGGATGATTAAACACTCCTTGGGTGCTGTACATTGAAAATTTGATTCATTTTTTGGAATGATTGAAAAAAAATGTTATTTCCCCGGAATTTTTGGAATATTTATAATTATAATATTTCTGAAAAATGATAACAAAAGAAAATTCATATTTTTATATCAGCAAATCTTACGCTTATTTTATATAAATAAATTTGATTAGCTCTCTTCAGTGATACTTGTGAGTGAATTAAAAAGATAGTTATTGTTATAAATTATATAAATTAACTTGTTTATCGTAACTGCTTTTGTTAAATTCAGTTACTACTTAATAAAAAGCAGAGAAGTACGAAATTCATTTTTCATGGTTTAAATATCAGGTGTATATATAATGTGTTAATTTAAATTAATGTCGCTGTTGAGTTTTGCCATTCACTGAGAAGTAAAATTGCGATTCTCATTTTTAATTCAACTTGCTTCCATTGAAAATTAACAATTTCATTTTTACAGGTAAATTTAATTATGCTACTGTACAAGTTGATATTATACAAACATACGGTACGTGCAAAAGTTTCAGACCACCTATGGCAAGAATCTAAATTTTTCTTCTTCCTTTTTTTTTTTATTTCTTCTTAGAATGCTGTCAAATAATTATTTAAGAATCTCGTTGCATTATTTTCTAAAAGCTGATTTCTATTTTTGACTTGCTTCCCTCTTCTTCTTCATCATTTACGATCGCATATTATACGATATTTAAGTGAAGCTTCCTTTCATGACCGTATTTTCAAAAAATATGCGAATCATAAAATACCATAAATAAGCATCACAATGGAAATATTATTGGAAAAGGGAAAGATCTACGTATTTACGTAGATCAACATGCAGAAACGTTTCCCAAGAATGCGTTCAGTTACTCGTTACGGGATCAGCAACGTAGCAAGCAACAAATTTTGCACTTTTTCTTTTAACTAAATTGATGGACTTATTAAACCGGCAGTACTATAATTTATAGTTCTATTGGACCATACGATACACCAACCAATTTCCAATGAGCTGGAAAACTCATGAGCAGAGGAATCCAATAAAGGTGGTCAAGGTCATCCGATCCTAGCAGCGAACATCGCATTCAGAAAATATAGGTCAAATTGCGATAAAAAATGCATTCTTCCTGCAGAAAGTTTATTTCATTTAAGTGTATTTGTTACTATGTACATGTGGACGAGAAATGAGAATGCACAGAGAGAAAAATACCAACTCTGTCCGAGGAGATAGTAAACTGCATTAAAAGACACAAAGGAAGAATATAAAAGCACCCGAATAACAAAATTAACAGAAAACGAGTAGGTAGCATCCCATGGATTTAAGTACATTATGGAGAGGCATCAGTCGTGGAACAACGTCCTATGGGGGATTGGTATTAGCGTGATACCAAATCACAAATGGTAAAAGAGAATTACCAAAAATGGAACAAGACAAATCGTAATGAAAAGGTGAAATAGAAACAAATATGTTTAGGCGAGCGAGAGAAAGAGAGAGAGGGGAGAGAAGACAAGGGAGAACCGCAAACTTTTAACACAATCTCGCCGCCAAAATTCAAGAAAGATCATGTCGCACATGACTGAAAGGTATATTCATTGTGGCAAATAGTCGTCGATCGCACATGTTTCTCTATGTGTTAGATGATACTTCATGGTAATAAACATCGTTGGTTTTCATATGGTTCTTACTATAATATTACTGTAGAGTTGGGTTACGTTGTCAGATCGAGTTAGGTTTGGCTCAGACTATTCTACTGCCAGGTTTATACATTCTAACCCATATTTTCTAAATAGAAAGTTTATACAAACAGAATAGAACGTTTACATTTGCAGTAGCTGAGACCAATGTTGGATTCCTCTACTCATCAGATTTCCCATGTTGTATTATACGACCCAATAGACGTAGGCCTGAATACTCCAGTGCAGCCAAATCGACTATGCACGTAACTGTATACTTGAGCGGTGTACGTGTATAAATTTAGTGCGTAAGGATGAATTATGCCTGTAGGTACGTGTCTATTTGCGACACAGCTACAAGCATAGGCGACATGTTTGCCACGTCGCTTAATTTTCGTTTGTATAAACTAGAAACAAAAGATAAGAACTAGGTTTTGATTCGGTTAGGTTGGCAACCAATATCGACGCATGCGCTATCAGGCACGTACATTATAGGCAAAATTCACTGTAGTGGTAATACACGATTAGGAAACTGAGAATTTCGATACGCCAACTAGTAGCAGAAAATTGAATTATCGAGTATCTATCACCTATACGATCACCGATATTTAAAGGGACAAGAAAACGTAAAGAACGTGTTTCAAATTCGTTTTAATGCCTGCGAATTGATCAGTGTAACAACAGTCGTGTAATTATTTATGTAATTATCAAAATTTACGCAATGGAACTTTTTCTAGAAATAAATGAAAATAATATATATTGTTGTGTGTACAGTTGTATGTAAAAATGAGGCTGTCTGTTTTTATCATTTTCTTCGGGGAACCGAAAACCTACAGTATAACTAAAAAATAAATAAAGTCAGGAGAAAATTATTGAGCGTTCCAGTGCATGGGTTAAAATTATAACAATGGACAAAAGTGTATCATTATTTATAAGAGTATACTCATTATACTTTACAAAAAAAGATTTTATTCTATCAGGTAAGTATTATTGCAATCATGAATAGAATTGGACATAAAATTCATGAATTTTAAGAAGTCGTGTAGGAAATTTATTTAAATTTTTCCTTCTAAATAGTCGCATACGTCGTTTAAAGAACACTACAATTCCGTCAGTTAGTCTTCCAAACTCTTCAATTAACACATAACTTAGTAAGTATATTAACAAAGACTATTTGAAAAGAAAAAAAGTCTACTTCATAGAATATTAAACAAGTTTTAAATTGATAAAAGCTATTGAGTGTTTAAAATATAAATAAACCAGGTAATTGACTAGACTACTTTCAGTAGTTTGCAATCTTTCCACCAGAGGGCTAAAATCTAAGTCATGCCTCTACTAAGTTTCTCAATATAAGTTCTAACATTTTCACGTTACTTATACAGTTCAAATACTTGTACAATATTAAAATATACACGCTCACGTATATTTATGCAATAAATTTGTACATGTATATTGCTCAAATATGGAGTTATGTACTTGTGTAGCCGGTTGAATACTATTCAGGTATAGTTGTGTCATATGAAAACTTATATGGTCGTCAAGTATAGTTGTGCAGTAAATTCGTACATGTACACCGCTCAAGTGTACAACCGGCTTAAAGTACACTTGCGCACACACGATTTGTACAAGTATGGATGTTTAAACATATTTATATTTCTCGTACAATGAAAATACTTGTGCAATATTATCATACACACACTCGTGTATACTTGTGAAATTTTGTATATGTATATCGCTAGTATACTAGTACATAAAGTATATAGTTACGTGTGTAACCGGCTTAACACTGTTCAGGTATACTTGTGTCGTGTGTCTGCTATATGGCCATCAGGTATTATATAAGAAAATTTATAATTAACGTTACGTAACACATAGAATAGAAACAAACAAGTATTGATCGGATATCGTTTTAGAAAAATGAAATACCACAATAATATCAATTATACTACTTCTATTTACAACATGTTTATACTCAATATTATAACCAAAATGTCAAATAGGATAGGTCTTCATCTTAACAAAATTTTAGGTTAGGACTGTATATATGTACCCCGTTCAATGAGTACACTCAGAAAGTAATATAAATATAGATTGTGTATCTGAGGACATAACAAAAGTTTGTAACTGCCAGATTATTAGAAAGACTATTGTTTCTGTTTTTCTTATCTGAATAAGGGAACATCTTTAAAATTCTGCGGAACATTAAAGTAGTAAATGCTGCGTATCTTTCAGTAATGGAAAACATTTGTTTATGCCCAGAATCTTTAATTTAAAAGTCAAAGCGCCTCGCAGGCTGAAAGAAACAATTTTATGCAAATATGAGGAGGCTTACGCCGACAAAAAGTGCCAGAATTTACATTTTCATTTATTGGGTATTAAACCTCGCGAACGATTTAAATACCACTTTTAAATGCAAACGCACAGCGTTCTTTTTGTCACAGCAGTTTTTTTAACCATTGCTGGTTTAATCTACCATAATTTCTGGTTTAATCTATTATAACGATTAATGATTCAGAATCGTAGGGAACTAATATTATTAACGATATTCGCAAATATATAATGAATAGAAAATACTTTTCGCCAGTAAATAAAACTGCATGATTTTCTATACCTATTTTAACATCACGGATTTTTATAATTGTCGTGCGAAAAGCAAATTTTCATTTAATTTCAAACGTCGATGACACTCGAATGAAAATTTAGCAAGTTCTCGTTGATGAAGTGCAATAGCTGAAAGTCTCGGTTTACGATCGAAGGAAAGATGAAAAAAAAAAAAAAAGAAAATACGAGAGGATGAATCGGAAATTAAATTGGACTCACCAAATGTATCTAATAGATTTCATCTTGAGTGCCGTCGAGTTCTCCTTGCACTTGTAAGCCAACACTTGCTTCACGCTGCTCACGTCGACTGTGGGAAACCTCGATGTCACGTAGGCTTTAAAATTTCAATGAAAAATGTATTTTCACCAGATGTGGAAAATTAGATACTGCGATTCTACTGATCATCACTGCATTCAACCAATATTTCATTCATTCCTCCATTCGTTTTACTTTATGCCCTTCGTGGACAGAATTACCACTCCAAAAGTAGGACGTCCACGTTCACTTGGAACCTGGGACCATAGAAGTTATAATCAAAATGAAACAAATTGCATATATAAGAATCAGTAGATTATTTCAACTGACTCTGCTTACGAACAACCGTTATAAACGATCACAATGTTTTTGGTTACCGATAATCATTAACAAGGAGAGAATTTTTTTTTTTTTTTGCTTACCGATAACCATTATCGATGAGAGATTCCTTTTTGGCTACTTGACATACCGAGCGAGCAATTAACTGAAGTGAATATACTTGTTCTACCCGTTTAACGAGTTGCATATAAAAAACGAACAGAGAATCTGTCTTTAGGCTAGATATTGATTATCATTAATGTTAACAACTAACGATAACGAAAAGAACATTCCGTTACTGATGATGGTTATCGGTAACCAAAAAGGAATGTTACGTCATCGATAGAGGTTATCGGTAACCAAAAGAAATTCCGTCACAAATAGAAGTCAATGGTTATAAAAAGAAGAACTATGTTACGGATAATAGTTATCGACAACTAAAAACAATTTTCTTATATATAACGATTACGTACAACGAAAACGAAATTGTCATAATAACAGTTATCGGTAACCAAAAAAATTCTGTCGTCGATAATAGTTGTCAGTAAATAAAAAGAATTCCGTCACAAATATTAGTTACTGGTTACTAAAAAAAAGGACTATGTTGGTTATGGGTAACCAAAAAAAATTGTCACAATAACGGTTATCGATAACCAAAAAAATTCTGTCGTCGATAGTGGTTATCGGTAACCAATAATACTTTGGTTATCCATAACGATTATTCATAACCAAAATCAGTTAAAATTATCTACTAGCTCTTATACTGCAACTTTTAGTCGTTTTGGTTATAACTGTTAGGGTTCCCAGTTCCTTGTTATTGTATATTCTAATTTTTGCGTTGAGGTGTTTAAAACACTGCTCTGATTTATTTATTAAAGAGCAGAAAATGGTGAACAAAGATGCGATATTGATTTATGAAATTTGCTCGATGGATATGACTAGTTGACAACAGATGATAATTTTCTTTTTTTACACGTCGTAGAAATTTGTTAAATCTCGTAAATTCTTCGTAAATCTTCAATTTGTCTAGATTTTATTCTCACGAATAATTAAACCAGCTAATTACCGATCTTTTCGATATAAAGAGGCTACACTGTTCCGAACGAGTAACCAATCTCCTCCTGTGGCTAACCTTAAACCTAACCTTACAGTTAATTACTAGCTCTCGAGTACTGGAGCAGCTGTAATTTAGGATATATACAACAACTAAGCAAGTACAATTTCCTTAAATAATTATGAAAAGATACTACTGTTATCCGAATAATTCCTCATTTGATTAGTTATAGCTTTCCATTAATTCGAATACTGGAGTTTCCACTGTACATAGATGCTGCTCATGGATATGATATACAGGGTGTCCCGGTATTAGTGGTACAATCAGCGAGAAGGTGATTTTATATGAAAAAGCAAATCGAAGATGCGGAATAAAATTGTTTTGTTTCATATGGCGCTTCGTTTTCAAGAAGATCGATCCTGAAAGTTTGTCAAGTGTAGTCGAACTCGATTAATTTCGAGCGGGACAGAGACGAATAATTGACAGCAAGTTATCCGAGTGAAAGTAGGTCAAAAATGTAGGAAAAAACTCTTCCATAGAAAGTTTCGAAAAAATAAAATTTGGGAATTGATCAAATACGTGCATACCGGACAAACTCTATTTCCTTGAAAACGATGTCTTAAATGAACAAATATTTTCGCAGGTAGAATAATCTATTGCTGCTGGTTTACTCGTATCTAATCGGTAATTATCGAAATTTACATATAGCAATCAAATTTTCAAAGTCAGTTTTCTCGAGAACGAAGCATCAAATGTAAAAAAATGTATTCTATATTTTAGACATATCTTTTCATGTAGATCCCTCTGCTCCTTGATTGTACTATCAGTACTGGGACACCCGGTATATATTTCCCGAATCGATCTTTACTGCATCTCATAACTACAAAACGAAAAACTTAAAAATCTGATATAATGCAATTAATATGAATATTATTATCATATCATATATATTACATAATTTTTTTTATTATGTGACATTATTATTTAAATTGTGATATACCTTGATATCATATCATATTATTATTATATCGTATCGTTATTTATCATATCTATACATAGTACATAATATCAATATTATCAATAATACTTTAGTATCTAGAATATAAATTTTATGGATATTAAATATATATATTATATATACAATATATTATAAATATAATATTATATTAATTTATTAATATTATTATATTTATTCTATTATTAATATATTATAATATTATATTATATCATATCTATATATATTATATAATATCAATATTATTAATAATATTTTAATATGTAGAATATAATTTTTATAAATATTAAACATATATATTATATATACAATATATTATTATAAATATAATATTATATTAATATATCAATATTATTATATCTATTGTATTATTAATGTATTATAATATTATATTGTATAATATCAATATTATTATATTTATTCTATTATTAATATATTATAATATTATATTATAATATTTATACATTATATTATTATATTAGATGATATATATAATGCATATAGTATAATATTTATAATATTACAATATATAACATAATTATATTATAAATATAATAATATATATAATATTATGTATAGATATCATATAACAAAACAACGATACGATATAATAATAATAATATGATATGATATCAAATAATATCACAATTTAAATAATAATATTTAATAATGATAATATGTTTAATAACATGAAATAATGTTTCTCCAAAAAAGGTCAGATCATACTCACTGTAAAAGGAACAAATGACAATTGAATAATTATTGAGACAAAAATATACACAGGGTATGCTGCATAACGTGATTAATCGACTAAAGGGCTATTTTACGTGCAAAAGCAACTTGGAAAAGTAGAATAAAATTCTTTGTCCTAAGCTTCGTGCCTGGGAAAATCGAGTTTGAAAATTTATCAAGCATGCTTGAACATACATAGCTAAATCTGGACTGGACAGGAACAAATAATCGACAGAAAGTTATTCTACACGTGAGAATAAGTGAGAAATACAGGGCAAAATATTTTCCCAAGACGATTTGTTCTCGAGAAAAATGAGTGCGAAAATTTATCATACTCGCGTAGTAGACCAATTCTTAGACTAAACACGACTAAACCCTATTTTCTTGAAAGCGAGCTTAATATCGTACCGTAAATGGAAAAAATTTTATTCCACTTTTTTAATTTACCTACGCGTATAGAATAAACTCTTGTCGATTATTTACTTACGCCTAATTAAATTAGCCAAGTTTAAGTATACTTGATAAATTTTCAAATTCAGTTTTCCTCGAAGACGACAAAAAAATATATCGCACAGATATTTCGTCCGAAGACAGAAATTTCATCATTGTCTCTTAATAAACTAGAAATTAGATTCGCATTGTCAACGCATACGTCGACGATATTATTTATAGACAAATTGTATTTTGTTCAGGAATATAGAAAACGTTCGTGCGAGAATCTTCCGCTGTACATTTTATAATTCCAATCAAATCCGATAATTAAATCTCGTGTACCTATTCTTTATGAGCATAACGAATTAAAAAACTTATCGGATATGCTTGTGATTTCAACTATTTAAACAGAAAAGCATTTACCTCGCAATATTTCTGTTGTTTCTAAAATGACGGATTTATTTATGGCATTTTTAATGACAGCAGAAATTTTCCTTCTTTTACGGGCGCACGATGTTTAAATCCGGCAGTGCTATTTGCGTCATTTTAACAAAATTTTACGATATACTCAAAATTTCTTCTTGACGATTCATCAATTTCTTCTCCTTTCTTTTCTTCTTTTCTATTTTTCCATAATCGTGCTATGCATTCTACTTTCTTCTGTGTTTTTCCAATTCCCTTTTATCTCTCATTTTTTTAATAATAATAAATAATTTAATATTTTACTGTTATTTTTCACATTATATTTTGCTACTAAAATATTAGTAAAATAATTTTGTCGCAAGCTATGCATTTCGCCTTGTATGGATCTTCCCGTTTTTCAAGCCAGGATTTACATTCTGCATCCTCCAGCCAAGCATGGAGGAATGCTTACCTCCTAATTGTCTTCCTTGGAGCAAGAGAGAACAAACTGTTATCGCTGTCTATTTATAACGTAACAGTAATTATTTGTAAAATATTAAAACGCAATTTCAAGAAGATGATCATTAGAAAAAGAAACTACACTCATTTTATAATCCCTCTATAATTCAAGAAACTCTTAAATTAAACATACATCCTACTTGGATCATTCCCTATATCTCAGTTTCTAATAGCAGTGCGAAGTCTAGCAATGCTATTGTCAATGCCTGTAGTAATAAAGTATCCACTATTAAAGTATTAAAGAAGTATTAAAGAAGAAACTAATGAATATAATAGTCAGCATATGCTCGTTAACAAAAACATTTCAATTTTTCAAGATATAATCATTTTGAAATTATACCGATGCAAAAGTAGTAAACATTTGTCTAATTTCTTACTCGCCTTGGAACTTCGATAAAACAATATACAAGTAGTTGGTCAATGAATCAGCTGACAAGGTTTTCTCTCTATTTCATTTAAGCCTAGTTCATACTGACAGTCCATTGTCCGCAGACATGTGTGTAACACACCCATGAACTCAAAAACACGTTCATAGACGCGTCTACGTTCCACGTGCTTCGAAATTACCGATTAGTACCATAATCCACCGCATGGTGTGCATGAGTCGCATTAGTGTGTCTATATATAGTGTATTTCATCTAACTTCACCATTAAATATCTTGCTTATTTTTTACAGCAGGAAGAAATACCAGATGAAGGGAATATTCGGTTGGGAGGGGTAAACGTGGTGATAGACAAACAAATTTTCTCATGGCCATTTTTTTATTTCGAGATTTCAAGGTCGTCGAAGTATTCCTAAACGGGACTACATATTTCCATCACAGCAGTCTTATATCTCGTAAAAAGACAAATTCAATAATTTGAAATATGTTGACCTTCAATGGGAAAATCATAAAATGTTTGCTATTAATTTCAATAGCAATATTTTCAATGCCAATGATTTCGGGGACGGTAAATGAAAGAATCCCAATTTCATTGGAACAGTGTGCCGTGTAATTGTGTTCCTGGTGCTTATAAACGAACGTTCGTATTCTTCTTTTATCGTTTAAAGTATGTTTACAAGCATCATATCAACGCGATTATTGTTTTACAATCAGCAGCTTATCTATCATGTAGAGTACAGTACAGAAATACTTGAAAACGTAGAGAAATCATTCATTTACTGTCTCAAAAAGTGTATTGGTTATATTGGATTAATGGTGGACATTTTGAGCACCTTCTGAAATAAATATTCTACACTGAAACGTACAAATCTTAACTTAACCTTCTCTCCATACAAACATGATTTTCTCGTTGAACGCATAAAGGTCAACATATTGCACATTGTTGAATTTGTCTTTTTTTATGAGCTGTAAGACTGTCCTAATGAAAATATGTAGTCCCGTTTAATACTTCGATGACTTTGAAATCGCCAAAAAAGTGGCCTTGAGATAATTTTCTGCCTACCACCACATTTGCCCCTTCGAATCGATTATTCTCTTCCTCTGATATTTTTTCCTAACATAAAAAATAAGAAAGATATTTAAGATGGTCAAGTTAGGTGAAATACCCTGTGTAGGTCTACTTGATGTCGCGTCTTCCTTAAACCTGGCAACTCTGTAACATTGTTGCCAGATGATTCCCTTAATTTAACGATAACGTGACGTCACATTACCCTCACTACCACACTACATCGCTTGCATCACATGACATGAATTTCGTCTTACGTTTCCCGCGTTCCGCCCACGAAATTATCCTACCATCTGCATTTGTCTACAGTATACGTCACGATGTCACTAGTTCATCAACTATACTACTTTCCCCACCATCAGAAGAATTTCTCCCTTACATCCCTGAATCTGGTAACGTTGCTCTGCAGTTGTGTACACTTTCCGTCATTGTCCGCATGATATCGCCAGATAATGCATTACAATGTACACACTACGTACATTTTGCTATGGACTTTCCGCGAAAAACGTATGCGGATTGACTGCGATCGCATGTCTGTGGACGATTGACCAGTCAGCTAATTTATTGGATTGCGGCAACTAATTAGATAAAATTGTTGCACAAAATTGTTCATAACTTGAGAAATAAACTTCAAATAACATTTTTGTATCTAAATCTTTTTATCCTTTTAATGTCTAGGATCGACCCTGCACATATCTCCTACATATTTTGGAACATCCAGTATAGTTAATTTTTGTTTCATAAATATAGCTAGCATATTCATGTACAGAACATTTTATTATAGAAAGACTGAACTTAGGATACGATTTTTTTTTCTTTTTTTCAAATAATCCATAGTAGATTCCTGCAATTGGTCGTGTAGGACATTCAGAAAATTGCTTTAGCTGCTAAGGGTAACGTGTGGGTGCTAATTCCATTGAATTAACATTATTATAAGAATGTACAAGACACGATAAAATGAAATTGTAACAATAACTTAGTGCCTATATTTTTAATAATTTTAGTCGTTTATTCTATTTTGAAGTACCTCCAATCAGATTATGTCATGCTATACGTATATAAGAATTGCAAGAACGATTGTACACTTATTTGAGACGCAGTATAAATTCCACTTTACAATGCAGTGCAAGATGCTATTGCAAAATGACAATTTACAATTTTCTCAATGTTATTATTATCATTATTGTATATTATATATCATAATATAATATTCTCATTATTATTACAGTTCACAATTCTATCTGTGCGAAAACTTTTTTACTTTGGTAATACGGGACAATTTTTTCATCGACTGAACTTTTTTTCATTGGCAACACTTTACAACGATAGTTGGAAACCAGATGGTGCTAATTCAAGTGAATATATGTATAGAGTACGTCCAATTTTATTCTTTCACTATTTTTTTCTCAATCATAAAACTGACATGCACCGCATTGTTCCGATGAGAAACGTGTAGCATTTCTGTTCACAAAAGATTTGCAATTTGTCAAAATGCTTGTGTAATCGTCGTACGTTACAAAGTATCAGATGGCGTTATGGAAAGGCAAAAGAACGACTGACGAAATATGGTAGTTGCACACTATAGGAAATGCGAACCTTCGTTCGGTACATGTACAGGGTGTCCTAGTAATTCTATGTAAAAATATCAGACGAAAATATGGAGTAAAATTTTATCATGTAATACATTGCGAAACAAAAATTATTAATTCGATCATATAATGGTCTTTACTATTGCAATTGAAAAACTGAGGAAATCTTGGGAAAATGAAATTAAGTTTATATTTTTAACGTTATAAGAACCTGAGGTTTTGTGTATCTAAAGAGACTGGCCGATTCATATCGATCCAGAAGTTACATATTTCTCCTCAAGCAATTTTTATGCAAATATATGCAAAATATAATGTATATATAATAAATATAATAAAACTACAAGAGAAAAGTAATAATTACCATATGGACCGTTTATTTTGAAAGTGATGTAAGACAATTCTCTTTTATTTTGATATACTGTTGCACCAAAAATAACAGTTGTCCTTAACACTTTTATGAATCGGCAACAAAAAGAAATATTACTTTTCTCTCTCTTTCTCATTTTTCCCTCTAATACATAATGGCTATGGACAACTAAAAAGAAGTTCTCTCATCTATGATGGTATTGGTAACCAAACAAGTTTTGATATATAACGGTTATTCGTAACCAAAGTCAGTCAAATTCATCTACCAATTGTTACACTGCAACTTTTAGTCATTTTGGTTGTAACTGTTAGGACAATAGTCCATGACAATTAGTAACAAAATATTAAATATACATTCAAATAGACATTCAAATATACATATTGAGATATATATTGAAATATACATATTGAAATATATATTCAATTATATGTACTGAAATATATATTAAAATATACACATTGAAATATATATTCAAATATACATATTGAGATATACATTCAAATAGACATTCAAATATACATATTGGAATATATTGAAATGCACATACTGAAATATATATTGAAGTACACATATTGAAATATATATTCAATTATATGTACTGAAATATACACATTGAAATATATATTCAAATATACATATTGAGATATACATTCAAATAGATATTCAAATATACATATTGGAATATATTGAAATGCACATATTGAAATATGTATTGAAGTACACATATTGAAATATATATTGAAGTACACATATTGAAATATATATTCAATTATATATACTGAAAGATATATTGAAATATGCATATTGAAATATATATTCAAATATACATATTGAGATGTATATTCAAATAGATATTCAAATATACATATTGGAATATATTGAAATGCACATATTGAAATATGTATTGAAGTACACATATTGAAATATATATTGAAGTACACATATTGAAATATATATTCAATTGTATATACTGAAAGATATATTGAAATATGCATATTGAAATATATATTCAAATATACATATTGAGATGTATATTCAAATAGATATTCAAATATACATATTGGAATATATATTGAAATGCACATATTGAAATATATATTGAAGTACACATATTGAAATATATATTCAATTGTATATACTGAAAGATATATTGAAATATATATTCAAATATACATATTGAGATGTATATTCAAATAGATATTGAAATATACATATTGAGATATATATTCAAATACACATATTGAAATATATATTGAAATATACACATTGTATAATTATATATATATATATATATATGTATGTATGTATGTATGAATAAAATTGAATATCAATATATGAAATTGAAATCTTTTTTAACATTACTATATTGCCAGAACTTTTTCTTCCATTATTTCATATTGGAAGAAAATCCGTATACATATTCTAATATCAGATTTTACTGTTGAATTTGTTTTAAATATTGAGGCACTGCTCAAAATCAAGCTATTTAAGAATAAAGGAGAAAACAAGGCTTAACGTTACACACGACTGCTAATACGTTTGACCCGCCTTTTGTTCGCTTAATTCGATATTTATACAGTTCGGGAGAAAATAGATTGACGTACGGTAACTAGATTTTTCTAAGAACAGTTGTTTTATAGACTGAAATTCCAATTCCTGAACGAACTATTTTCAGTTCAAGTAAATGTTTAGACATCGTGGAGAGTAGTCACCGCTCTATTCTCGGATATCCTGTGTTTACAATGGTTCTTGATACACGCATTTTACGTTCCTTTCCCATGTGTCGTTTTGTTCCGCTAGATTCAATTGTTTCACGAAATTTTATCGAAATTCAAATTTCCCAATTTCCTCTTTTACTTCCTCCAATTCGTTTTATTCTTTCTTCGGTTTCTGCTCAAGACCTCACGAGCGTGTTACATATGATCAAAAATAATATTTCTATTAACATATACATATCTTTCATGACCAGATTCCTTATCACTGTTGAATTAATAAGCTCGGAAATTTCACTCATTAAGTGTTAGCAATTTTCCAGCGAACAAATTTAAATTTAGTTTCATCGTTTCAAATCACACGATACGCTGTGGTTTACGAAAATATTCGAACATTTTCCATAGAACTCTTTCATGAATATATTACGTGCATTATATGAAACTTTTTGAAATTTCATTAGCTCTGTATTGTTTTTTTTTTTTTTTAATCTAAATATAGTAACATTTGAAAGCAATCAGAAAATGTATACAGAAGTTACAAGACAAATATGCACTTGCAATTAGCAGAAAATCAGTATACAGCGTGAATAGTAGTCTTAAACGTAACAATTAATGGCAAATATCGTCTCTTATTAATATAGCGAGGTATATTGGGTTGGCAACTAAGTGACTGCGGATTTTGTCATTAGGTAGTATTGACAAAATCCGCAGTCACTTAGTTGCCAACCCAATAGTAGCTTAGTAATATTTTTACATTTATTCCTGTAAATTTGTTTATTCCCCATAACCGTCACATGTTTCTGCTCGGTTTATGAGTATTGGAATTCTGATTTGTTGGATATGCACATGAATATATAGTGTGATACAGCATGATGCGCAAGAAAAACACATTAGCTGCGTTAAGTGCTCGTAAAGTGCCTATAATTCCAACGTAATCAAACATTTTGCCATTTCGTTTGAAAATATGGTACTTTTCAAGACTCGATTTCAATTTAACGTCTTTGTACCATCATGCAATAACACATCAATTCGAGCTGGAATCAGCGAAATATCTTATCATTTAACAATTAGTCACGCTGTTATTTTACATCACAAAATCTCAATAGGCACGTGCAATGATATTCTCAAGAGTTGAATCGTTTGCTTTCTATTTCTGTTTTTCATCTCACAGACTTTATACCCTCTAATCTCTTCTTTATTACATAGCATTTTTCGAAACACGAAATCAGACGATAAAGTTGTTACGCAACCTTTGGAAAACTTCGTAAGTCTATTTTAATCCGAAATTGAAATATTTCAACATCCAATTGCCAGTACGAAACGTACATATATCTTTGTTACTAAAAATTGTATATTATGCTGCTTATGGTATCGACGTTACCTTTATATTACGGATATTCTGGTAATATTATGGTGCCATTTTTAATTAGCCTATTCAGAACTGTGCTATTCAGAATTGCGTACTGTTTACGTAAAAGTACTGCCACCGGAGGAAATGTATTATTCCACAAGATGATGATCTTGCTACTGTATTGAAATTTGTTCTTTTCCACTGATAATAAATCGACTCTTCTTTCAGACACCGGGGCCCTTGGATTCTCAAGCAGCTCTTGTTCAGTGAAAAATGACAGTGATATTGGATGGACAAAATTTCAGGATAGTTTAAACGTCCTAGAATACAACGTTTCTTCTTTAAAAAAATCTTTTCACCTGCAAGTTTCGAAGAGAGATATTTTTATGATAAGTTATGAGGTAACTTCCTTATGTTTCCCTCGCTAAACATCTACTATGATGCTTTCGAGATGTGGTGCTCTAGGGGAAAAAGTAGTTTTCTAGAGCATGTTTCAAAGAAGATATTTATTTGACGTGTCGAAGAAGAGCAGTTTTCGAATAAGAAAACCGAGGCAATTATATGAAAAAGTCAAGTCATTCAGACACAAAGGTACCAAAGTTCTGTATTTTACTTATAGTTAGATAGATTTATGTATTTTAAAAAGAAATAAGAAAGATCTCAATGAGTTCCTCCACGGTGAATGCACAAGAATCTGTATGGAAAATTTGCACATAAATAAAATATGTTTTGAGCAAAGAATACGTTTTTGTTACACCTGGGTCAACATGACCCATTACTAACTGTGGAGAGTTGCCACGACACTCGGTACGCGACTGACGAGAGTTTAAGCGGCGTAATCGTCAGAAATTATAAAAAACATTTCAAACTAATAATATTGTACAAATAATGCAATCATAAGCGAATATCTTGAAGATACTTTTTTCCAAAGTAAAACTGTGGGTCACTAGGACTCATAACGACAACCGAGAATTAAACTCTATCCAAACATGAAACCAATATCGAAGGAAGTCGAGAATAAAATAATTTCAAAGTCAAATTTATCTGTCTAAATCTGCACAAGAAAAATTGCGAAAGAAAGAAATTGATTGTTAGCCAGTCTGTAGTCCAACAAAGAAAAGAATATTGTTGTTCTGATGCATCAAGAAAGAAGATTGTGTTTTAAGTACATTGAATTTGGCGAAGCTTCGACTGCCTCCATGGCGAAAAATTTATCAAACAAGAATACGGAAAAGCCGATTAACAAATGGACAGCGTTAAAAGAATGAAATGGCAAGAATTACATATGAGATGGAAAGAGATAAGAACCTGTGCTGTCTGTGTATAAGAAATAATGTGGAAGGGAGATGCAGAATATACATCCTGCGTCAGCAAGCTTGGTAGAAGCAGAGCGAGGAAAATTCTATGGCCCAGAATGAAAGTGAATTAGAAATAACAAGATTAAGTTGGTGGCTTCGCTTTCGAGAGAAACGCGTTTGAAGATCCGCTGAATGACACGTGATTAGCCTCACGGATTTCATCACAGACTGCTATTGTAACTTCCTCTGCTTTTTAGGCCACATTCCTCGCTTATTTGGCTTATTCGCTGTCAATACTTAATTATTAATTAATTCTTCGAGCTTGGCGATGAACACAACGAACGTAATAAATAAAATTTGGTCTGTTGTTTTAATTGAGACATTTAGAGGGAGAGAGAGTCCGTGTCATGGTAGAGATTGTCTGGACAATCTGTTAGCATTCTACCAATATGCGAGGGAACGTTTCAACTGAAACAATAAAGCGATTTCGATTAAAATTGAAATGGGCTATTCTTCTGGCACGTGTCTATAACGTAATTTCCTTACTCTCGAGTTTCGCCTTATTTTTAACCATATCACTTCTCTCGCTCCGCTTGTGCCACGAATTACGATCCATCTTGCATAAGAAGCTTCCATTCGAAAAGCTGAATCTTCTCAAACGATTCGCACAATGTGCACTCTTTGCATTATTACGTAGAAATAGAAAAGCCTTTGTACGTAGTTCAGCAACGCTGTCTATTTCCTCGCAGATGCTTTGTGAGTCCGTTGTGATCAAAAACAGTAGGCAGAATAATGGCCAATTGAATAGTTAAACAGAATTAGCATTTGAGAAACAGATAGGCTACAGAAATACAGAGGTTATTCGTGTCTTGACATCATGAAGAAATGTAATTACTTACGTGAATGATTATACTGTTTAAAACAATTAGAGAATCATCGTTACGAACGAAATGTTTTGCTGATGCAATAAACTTGACTGGCGCAGTCAGGCGAACACAAACGAGCAACTGCCGTAAGCTTAGTAGAAATTGACATGTTAGTCGTACGATGCTGTAATAAAGATTTACTTTATGATAAAGGTTAAAAAAAATATACAAAGTGTAAACAAATTATGAGTTACGACTATTATGGTTAGATCTTATGGATATAGATCCTATACCAACGTATTAATATTCTTCTACATGGAATAACGAGATACCAACGCATTAGGTCCTTAAGTTACTACGTAAGTCAAACTGGAGTTCGTGATAAGTGTAAATATAAATAAATGATGAACATAACGGTGGTAAATTTACTATAGAAATAATAATAATACTTTTTAACATTGTTTGTATCTGTTTTGAAAACCGGATTGCCACTGTCGCGATTGATATGGCCCGAACATGACACCGTGAGTCCTATTAACCCCACTCTTCTCAATATACAGTGTCTCAATAAAACCATAGTGCGGAGATGAGAAGATGGCTGGTAAGGCAGCATAAGGGCAAGAATCGTACTTTGCCCACTCTACCTCACTCCACCTTTGAAAGCGTGGTCGCTGTTCACAGAAGCGTCAATTCAAGGGACGTTACGAGACATTTGTAATGTTAAAACGCATACGAACAGTTACACGATCTACATCCGTCGAAGTTTACGATCGTGCAATAGCGACGACGGTCGGGGAACACTGTTTGGATTTCACCGCACGCTTTGACAGTGTCTGTACAGTCAGTGTAAAAAATATTCCTACAGTACTTAACTTTAACAAAATTACTGCAGAACATCATTTAGTAACAAAAAAGAACCAAAATGAGAGCAAAAGATATGTACGTATTCTTACAAGTCCTCAGAATAATTTTCAAAAAAGAAATAAATATTAATAAATATGTAGCGAATGGTAAAAATATACGCGTAATAGATATTCGTACAGTTACCGCTTAGTAGGATAAAATGTACATAGATATTTGAACAAATAATCTGTATCAAAGTGCAGAAAAAAGTATAAAAACAATTTCATCGTGATGCAAAATAACGATTTAAAGCATAATGCTACTAATACGCGAGCGAGGATCTTGTTTGATGTTTGGAAACACTTAAAAGCACCTCCAGATATAAACGTTATTGAAAATATAGGGATCATCTAAGACAAAAAATATCGAATCACCGTATTTCATAGAGAAATGATTTAAAGAGAGCTATTTTAGAAGAATAGAAAAATATTTCGAATAGGGTACTCGTTAATTTGGTAAATTCAATACCACGACGGTTTCGAGCTATAATAAAATCATAAGAAAACTCCTTAAGTATTGAAATAATTAAATCTAGTGATTCCCTGTCTTAGATATTAGATAAGATTTATTCGTTATGTAGAAAACTTTGTTCATGAACAATGTTCTACAATATTCTTGTTCAAATTAATTACGAATACTTCTTACGCTGGCTGTATGTAGTTAGAAATGTACGTCGTCGCGGTAGTTATGCTATGTTTATGGTTATGACTTTAATTCCAGTCAATATCTTATCGTTTGTAGTCTACTTGGTTTCGTGTTTTGTTTACTATTTTCATCGCCTGATGCTATTATGACAAACACGCTTAATGACAAATCACTTACCTGCTACCTGAATTCATTTATTTCAAGAGGATGACTGGATAATTCGATAACACCGATTTCGATGATCTTCAGATATGTTGTTAAGCTTATCATTCCGAACAGCTTTCACCTACACACGTAACCGCCGCTCAGCCTATTCGGATATTCATAAAAATCTAAACTTAACTCATTGCTGTTAATCGTCCTTAATACAAATAAAAAAGGTAAATTAATAGGTTATAAGTTGGGTTAGTTTAATATTTGCCAAACTAAATGTACAAAGTAATTCAGATGTCCTATAGGTGGCTGCACTGCGCGATGTGACGGAGGGATAGTTGCATGTGTATTGAGAACGAGATTACAATAAAGTGAGTTGTGAGAGACACTCTTTCTTGGAAGAGACTAAGATTGGAAATATTAAATTATTACCAAACGAAGAGTATTTTTAGGTCTGTTAAGAAAATATATTTATACGTTTTTGAGTTCTTCTATATGTACAATAAAAGTTATCAAACCAAATAAAACAACAGCAAACTAAAGCCAAGCAGCAGTAACGTACATAAGGAAAAGTTGTTCAGAGTGATGATCTTGACAACATATTATATAACCCAACCTAAATTTAACTCATTGATGCTGATCACCCTTAATATAATGAAAGAAAAATATAATAATATAATAATGAGAGATATACTAATGGGCTATAGATTAGATTAGATAGGTATCAACTAAATTAAATTGAGGCCAAGCGATGGTAACATATATGAGGAAAAAGTTGTTCAGAATTATAATCTTGACAACATATTTCAAGGTCATCGATATCACACGTGAGTTGCCACTTTATAAATAATTATGGACAAAAATAATAGCAACTTATGAGATAAATTTCAAAGATAGTCCCTAACCTCGCCTTTTTCCGTTTTCAAATTTATGTAGCTGATCAATGTGGCTCCTGAACGATTCATGCTGATAGTTGCGCACAACAACAAAGTTCGTACGTTTCACGAATTTTTGTTTTTACGGACAGTTTTATAGTGTGAGAAAGGATGGCTCTATGGTCCATTAAAATCACTGACATCGTTTTCACGGACCACAATTCACATAGATACCAGCTTTCACCGACAACTGATCGGCAGTATTAGCACGGAGAAATAAAAGAGAACTTTTTACTTAAGCATGTAGGTGTATTGCAGCAAATAATTGATAGCCGGCTGCTTTGTGATGTTCAGATTAAGAATACTAGCCCGAAACTAACACAGGCCATAAATTTCGTATTGACTTGCATTAAAATTACACTCACGCTTACCGTACATTAATGAAAATCAAATCAAAATTTATTTATCTGCTAGCCACCAGCTTCTGCTCTGTCTTGAGTTTCAATTAGCGTTTTCAATCCGGCAGCCACAAGACAGCCAGCCATAAATTTCTTGCAGCGATAAAACTACATGCATAAGTAACAATCATCTCTTATTTTTATATTTTTCCATGTTAATACTGTCTACTGTCGTTCAATTCCAGCAGGTCTGGTGTCGATGAATTCCAGCGTTGGCGAAGTCTGGTGCCGGTGAATTGTGGTCCGCGAAGACAGCGTCGGTGATTTCAATGCAACCTGACCTGTGTCACTATAATCAATCAGATCCACATTCCCTGTTCCTGTACAATACGTACGATTATAATCTTGTTCGAGAACATACCAATCCAATAAATCCAGCAATGGTCAAGAGTAGGTTGTATATACATTAAGAAAAAGTAACTGCTACTTACATATAATAGCCTGTACTTTGGCCTTATCTAGCGCAGGTTTCACTGGTCTTTCAGTGGCAGTTCCAGCTCGGCTCCATCGTTGTCCTGTGACCGAGCAGGTGGCCAACTCGGTGGGGCTGAACAAAATTGCAGCCAGACCACGGGTCAATTTTCTATAATCGCTCCATTTCACAGCCCTTAGTTGTTCCTCGCAAACTGCTATTCCCTCTCCCAAGTGCACCTGCCGAACACATGTTTGTCAAAGTTTAAAAGAAAAAGAAAGCCAACATGTTCATGCTAATTTCTAATCCAGGGAAACAGGTACAAAGATAATACATATAGTAATATATATATTACAGGTGCAGTGTTTGAGTTTTGCGCGTGAGTCGAAAATGCGTGTAAGCGTTGCAAATCACAGATGCTGATCTAAAAAAAAAAAATGACACTTTTGTATTAAAACGAGGAAGAAATTAAAACATATCTTAAGGAAGGAAAGTTTTACAGAAACGTAATAGAATTTTCAGATACAGATAAATATAGTGAGTAGCAAAATACAGTGTTCTCTAAGTCAATTTAGTGGAGTATTCCACCTAAAAAAAAACTGTTCAAAATTCAAATTTTTAATCTCGTTTAAAAAAAGGGAACAGTATTAATATTATTCCAGTGACCTTGAACTCTATACAAAGGCAGGAAACCGTATGACAAGCATTCACTTCCTTCCTAAATATGTTTTTTACAAAATTCAATGAAATTACTATATCTTTTTAATGTAAGTATATAATACACTAGTATGGACACTATGAATAGAGTTTCAGGAGATAATTACATTTTTATAAATAATTAATTTATGTAATGTGTCAAGCTCTGTCAGACAATAAGAAACTATGAAATATAGTACTCATCGAAATTTTTTCTGAAAAGATTATTTACCATATGCTACCATTGTATTATATTAAAGTCTTTTCATACTCTCTTCTTTCTTTTTAGTTTTCTGCCTTGCTGAAGTGCAACAAAATTTTTCTCCTGCAACGTTCTTTCGCTGATTTTCCACCCAGCGATATCTTCTAACAGTAACAAATATTTCAAATTCGTAGAGTCGTTTGTTAAAATTGCGCTGTTCACAATGTTCTAATGGAAAATTCTACGGTGTTAAAAACCTCGTTACATTTATTTATATAAATAACAGTTATTGCATTAATAGAAAATTAATCTGCCAGTGTTAAATACGAATTCTTTGGGAAAAGGGAGGAAGGAATAATTTTGAGTCAACGTTATACTTATTTTGATCCTTGAAAAATGTGAAGATAAATAGAGCATTAATTAGGTCTGTCTTGTTTAATAGATTAACATCTTAATAGTATGTGAAGGTTACACTATCTCAAAGAGAAAACCGATATCCTCACCCAGAGAACACTGTATTAATTCTTTCGCTATGGAAGCTTATCTGTAAAATTATAATGAATCTGGCACAAATGTTCAATCAATTAAAGCGTGCTGAATTTATCAGAACGTTTTATACAATTGAATGACCGTTTCACATTAATCAGACGATTATAAACGTTTATAATCTTCTTGCAACGACTAAACACAAATTTTGGTACAGAAAGTGTAATTCAAAAATTTCTTAACTTCGATATCAAAATACGTAATTAATTCGTGTTTAATTACTCGGCAAAATTTCGACAGGAATAATAAATTTGATCGCTGAGTGAATCGGTTGAAAACAGATTCATTTGCTAGTTATATATTTTCATAATATTGATTTATATTTCATTTACAGTTTATTTAGATGCCACCAAACTTTTCTTCACTCTATCTATGAAAAGGCGTAGCTATCATTAAACTACAACATTACACGCAGTTAGCAGAGATTTCGTCTGAAGTACGGTAAAGCTACCTACATTGAAATTATTTAATAAGAAGAACAAAGGTATTGGGTTCATGAAATTTTTAAATGACAGAACAATCGCGTGTTTGATATTCCGTCTACTGTTACAGTTCGTGTAAAAATGATATGTTGTTTATTTATAATTGTATGGTAAATTATTCGTTTGGTAAATTAACAACAAGAATTGTACCAGTGTCTGCATATATACCTGTACAAACGATCATTCGTATTACTCGAATAATTGTGCGGTCATTATTCGATTAAATGTATGAAACAATTGATTACGCACAACGAATAATTACTTCACTGACAGAGTACTCGACTAATATGAATTTATCCCGATAGTTTTGCATAAATATTTATTTGGAACAATTCAAGTAATGAACAATTCGTCCGACTCTGTAACTGTAGATCTTATAATTTAATTTAAAATGTAACTGGAAAATTGATAAAGTTGTACTATTATCAGGAGGCTACCAAACTATCCAGATATTTCCGAGCGATAATATACAAAAGCATTTCCGGTTTAACCGTTTGCTGGCCAACTCCGCCGTAGCGGAAGAGTTAAAGGTAACAGTAAATAGAAAAATAAGGAGAAGATAAACACGTAGTGAGTGAAGAAATAAATATGTAAAGTATAAGAACCATGGTCCAACGAGAACAAGCAGAAACATTAAATAATGTACAGTAAATAAATACACAGTAAATAACTGTAAAAGTAGATAAATTGCTGTGAACGATAAGAACGTAAGAAAATATAGAGTCTGCATAGTTAGGTCGATAAGTGTACAGACGACTATGAAAATGGTGTAAAATTGAAAAATTCAACTGTTCTACGTTAATGAATCTACGGTGCAGTAATACGCGGCAAGTTTTTGCATGACAAATATTTCACTGCAATCACTTCCGACGTCACCGGCGCAGATACGGAAGCAAGAAGTTGGAGGAAAATTAGTATTTCAAAGTGTTAAAGGATGTAAAAACACGAACGCGAAACTCAAGCAACTTGAATCAATAAATTATTACAACTCTTTAAGAAAAGCGGATAGGAAAAGAACGCGGAGGACCGGGAACTGCCTTTAATTAAGAATGATAAGGAAGAAAATAATTTCTGGAATAATTTGCAGTAAAACAGCCTCAGGGCGTATGATGTTAACAATTAGCAAGCGCAGAAAAAGATTCAGTGAAAATAAACAGAAGCAAAGCGAAGGAGGAAAATGACACGGTAATTTGCACGTATATTATGCTAGTTAGATTATGCGCTAATTAAATATTCTTCTTGACGCTGCATTAATGCAGATGAATTAATTCCTTTACGTCGCATATGTGACGACAACGTTTTCATAAAAAAACTAGTTGAATTAATTCAGAAAAGGGATACTCTTAAGTGAACAAATTACGTTAAGAATATTAGCAAATCAGGTAACAGTTGGCTTTTCTATTTAACAGGTTAAGAAGAAAGACAGAAGAAGAAAGTTTGAAAATTTTGTGAATATACACAGCGCGTCCAGTTTATCTCGAAAGATGTGAATGATAAAGATATGAAAAAAGCCTTTTGAACAAAAATTCCACGATATCGAGCAGAATATATTACATAGTATTGTGTATTTGACCTTGTGGTGACCTTGAAACTTTCTGCGAAACACACGTTAAAATTGTCCAATGGATAGCTTTATCTTTTAGTACATTTTCTTGTAACTGGCATCCAGACGTTTTCGAAACGCTACAGACTCCTGTCTTTTGCACCAGGTTTCAAGGTCGAATACACGAGAGTATAGTAAACTCGCCTCGATGTCCTGTAACTTTCGTCTGGAACATCTTTTTGCACAATTTTTATTTTTCGGAATATTTCAGGATAATTATTATTCCGAAATATTATTATGTAATTTATGTAAATATTTCTATATATTTCTATATATATTTAATAAATTTCTACATAATTATGTAGGATTATATAAATTATTCGGAGATAAACCGGACACACTGTATGTAACTTTACCCAATACGTAATAATCTTGGCAAATAATTAATAAAACCGACAGTGTAAGATATTTCGTAGAAAACGAAAGACAAACATATTCGCGTTTCAATTTCACTTGAAAGTCTGTCGTTGAACGCAGTCGATCGTTATGTTGGAAAGTGTACGAAAGTTTGCGAGAGGGAAGTTAAATGACGAAATTACTTCCCAAAGGCAAGTTAAAAAATATTACTTTCGCGTAATTTATCGTTAAATGCGTTTTCCAGCGTTGGATGGAAATTTACCGTGAAATTTATTTTCTTCTTAGCGTAGTTATCATTTTTCTATCGAAATACGTACGTACCCATTATATAAGTTGGCAACTAAGTTTTTTTTTTATTTTTTTTATTGTTTGTCTTTTAATTTTACAATTTGTCCAGTGGGACATTAGGTAAAATGTTGTAACATGTGATTGAATAGCATGTGGATGGTTCGTGTTTTTTAGGTTATATCCTTTGTGCAACTAAGTGATTGCGGATTTTGTCATTACCACCTAATGACAAAATCCGCAATCACTTAGTTGCCAGCCCAACAAATGAACACGTGCAGAGCGCACGTAAGTGGAACATGTCAATGATACGCGCGACATTGCCTCTCCATAAGACAACGTAAGTGGTGTCATTATGCGAAAGACATGCTCAAAAACATGAACTAGGATTCTTCTAGATAAAAGAATGAATACTTTTATAAAAACGAAATCTCGAATGTTCCGTATCTTTAATTTATTTTATTAATTTGCATAGATCGTTTAAAATTACTGCTGTCGTATAAAAAACTGGCCTAAGGCTGGGTTAACAATGATGCGAGCTTAAATGAAATGAACGAGGAGAAAAAAATATAAGAAGAATGGAAATTTACCACGCCGTCGGAAGAGGACTCCTCGAAACCACGGAAAGCAGGCATCGCAGCAGGAGGTGTAGTTCTCATATCCAAGGGTAACCATTCACTCCTCGATGGCGAATTACCCTGTACAGACGGGGATCCATGTTTTCCACCCCTTGTTCCAAGCCGCGGCCTGCCGCGGCGTACCCTTCGACCTGAACAAGTATTTTCATATAGCGTTTCTCAAATGTTATGTTCTCTCAATATAGATATATATATATATATAATTCAATAAAATTTCTTTGTTTTGAACCTATGAATTTCTTATTTTAGCAAACGCCGTTATAGAGTACATTACTGATTTGAGCAAGATTTGAAATGAAGATAGAAAACAACAATATTAAATAGTAGACTGTGGATATTTACTAAGGTCCCATTGAAGCTACTGATACAGATTTCATCGACACTGCTTTTATCCAATGACAATTCACCAGACTTGATTGACAACCATTTTGACCAACAACAGGTTTAATCGACGACATCGTTAACCGACAGCAACAATGATCGACACAGAGTTTAACCAATTGTTTACAGCAAGCTACGATCTACCTTTGTCCACCTAGAGAGTATGTATCTCGATCATTATTGCTAACGGTTAGTACTGTCGTCGATTAAATGCCTGGTATCGATCAAGTTTGATGTCGATCGAGTGCCTGGTATCGATCAAGTCTGGTGTTGATCAAGTGTCTGGTATCGATCAAGTTCGATGTCTATCAAAAGCCTGGTATCGTTTAAGTCTGGTATCAGACAAATGCCTGGTATCGATCAAGTCTGGCGTTGATCAAATGCCTGATATCTATCAAGAGCCTGGTATCGATCAAGAGCCTTGTATCGTTCAAGTCTGGTGTCAGTCAAATGCCCTGTATCGATCGAGTGCCTGGTATCGTTCAAGTCTGGTGTCAGTCAAATGCCTGATATCGGTCAAGTGCTTGGTATCGTTCAAGTCTGGTGTCGATCAAGTCTGGCGTTGATCAAATGCTTGATATCTATCAAGAGCCTGGTATCGTTCATGTCTGGTATCAGTCAAATGCCTGATATCGGTCAAGTGCTTGGTATCGTTCAAGTCTGGTGTCGATCAAGTCTGGCATCGATCAAATGCTTGATATCTATCAAGAGCCTGGTATCGTTCATGTCTGGTATCAGTTAAATGCCTGATATCGGTCAAGTGCTTGGTATCGTTCAAGTCTGGTGTCGATCAAGTCTTGCGTTGATCAAATGCCTGATATCTATCAAGAGCCTGGTATCGATCAAGAGCCTTGTATCGTTCAAATCTGGTGTCAGTCAAATGCCCTGTATCGATCAAGTGCCTGGTATCGTTCAAGTCTGGTGTCAGTCAAATGCCTAGTATCGATCAAGTGCCTGGTAACGATCAAGTCTGATGTCGATCAAGTGCCTGGTATCGGCCAAGAGTCTGATATTAATCAGGTGTCTGCTATGGATGAAGTATTTGTTGTCCATCAAATGCTTACAGTTGATCAACTGTCTGACGTCGATCAAGTGTCTGATGCCAGTGAATTATTGGCGTCCTACTGAAGTCATCGACATTGTTTTCACCAATAACAAATCACAGTTCATGAACTTGATCTATAACAACATTGGCTGACAGTAACTTCAACCGATGACGGTATATATTAAGAACTCTTAATGATCGACATAGAACTTGACCAATTGCTTATAGCAAACTCGACTAAAATACAAGTATTGTTTTAGTCTACTTTCTAGCTTTCTCGTACATCTGCGAAATGTATGACGGTTAGTAAAGACAATTATGTTAATTATAGTATAAAAATCGGTTCTTTATTAACTAATACCATCACACGCGTAGCAAATGTTCTGGCAAAGCCAGAACGCAGATTGGAACAATATTCTGAACCAGAGCTTTTTAAACTATAGGTTGAACAGAATTATGAGGCTATGACAATTTTTGTATCTGTCACATACCAGTGAGATTAAAACTGTCAATCATCTGTCATTAAAGGCTCAAGGATTCATCTAATTATTAATCGACATAGATATAAAACACAAGCTTTTAAAAAATCATTTAAATGAATTTTGGCTTGGACTTAGGACAGAACTTCAACAATTCTACAACAGTCATAAACATGTTTATAACATTTTATGCTACATGTTTATCGCAAAAAGACGTTTTCGTCATTGACGATTATGAAATCAAAATTTCGATTAACCATGAGAAACTTTGAAAATGCTCTGTTATATCAAATATTTGGCCAAGATTTAATTTTCTATCCAAAAATAAACAAGCACATTTATCTCGTCGATATGCAAATTTAGTTCTGTCCTAGTAAGTGGTAGTAAGTGATAAAATCAGAAATATAACACTCACTGTTTAAAATTAAACTTTTTTGATTTATTATCTGTTAATTGCCCGTTTGTATATTTATTTTATGCTACATTTTTACGTATACAGTTAGCGTCGCGTAAAATTTTCTCGGACAAAATGGAGCCACGAAAGGAAAAAGTTTAAAAAAACGTTGCGTTCGACCAAACTCGTACTTGGCTCGAGCTTGCAGTAAAAAACTGGTTGTACTTTATGTCGACCATTGTTGTTATCGGTTAATACTTTCATCACAGTGGTTGTCAGTCAAAGTTATCGTTGCTCTGGCGTCAATAAAATCTGTGTCAGCGATTTCAGTCGGACCCGATATTTACATATGCAAATTTTTAGTTACGAACACCACTAAAAAAACTAAGCAAAAGTTTCACTAACTGAATATTCATATATTTTTGACATGCGCATTCCGCATATTTTTGCGCTTTTACATTTTTCCTAGCTGCGTAAAAATCGGCAAAATAATGAGCTATTGTGTTGGCAACTAAGTGGTTGCGGATTTTGCCACTAGATGGTATTGAAAAATCCGCAATCACTTAGTTGCCAACCTAATATTTCATCCACTTGATTATTCGCATCCTAGAAACAACATAGCGGAAACAACTTTATTTTATGTTCAAATCAAATAAATGATCTTCGAGTAATTTTATCTTTAAATGTCTTAGTTAAATTTCTCAGATAGAATAAATAATTTCTATTCTAATATTGATTAAAAATATTATCTTTTGCATACAGTTGAGTTATGAAGCGCATAATCGTGAATTATTTTATAACATAGGAATATTTAATCTCTGAAATGTATACATAATTATACGTGTAACATAATTATACAACATAAACATATAATAGCAACTATCCTTTTGTTATTAATATTTCTTTTGTTATTTACTTAAATAATATTTAATATTAATTATTTATTAATTTTGTGTGCCCTTTGAGACAGCAAAAGCAGCATTTCTGACGCAGTTAACAATGTTAGATGAGAATTTGTTTAAGACAATATTTCAAGAAACATTTATCCAAATACGAAGTATGGAAAAAATAAAAAAATTTTATTTGATAGTTAAACAATGAACTAAGTTTTAAGGTTCTTTTAAGGGAAATTATTTGCTTGTTCGAATAAACTGGCGCATAACTATTTCGAAATAACATCTACTCAAATATTAGATCGCTAAATATCGCTAAATGTATCACCAAAATAATCGTTTATCAAATGTTTTATTTAAATAATGGCCAAGCCCGCGTAATAAATATTTAAAAATATTGAAAAACGCGGTACAAGAAATAAAGGTAAATTGAAAATGTAGAAGGTGAATTTTTAATACGAGCCGTCATTTCCGTGAAACTGGAGTTTGAAATTTTTATGAGTACGCATAACGTATACAAACGCGCTTCGCTCATTCCTATCTGCATAAATTCGAATAATCAGCAGCAAGTTATTCCACCTGCAGGAATAAGCGAAAAATGCGAAATAAAATGCTTTCATTTAATTTTCAAAATACAGTAGTCGCATCATGAGAAATTACTCGGAATACAAACGAATACAAATATTTATTTCGTGGAAAAGAAATAGCGTAAACACAGAATTATGCTCATTTATACGGCATTTTATGCACATAAAATTACGATATAAAATAATCACAAAACAGATCGATCGATAATTTCCGCGTCTCAAACGTAACCTCAAATTATAACCTCAATTTTGCTCTTTGATGACAGCCACGTTTAAATTCTTATTATACGAATACAACAGGAACTCATTTTTCTCGCGGACATTGAGCCTCGTATTAAAATTGTCCTTTTACGTTTCCAATTCGACAACTTTCAATCGCTTTGTGCCCCATATTTTGCTACGTCCTGTACATGAAATACTTGTAGGTTAGTCAACTACAGACTAGCTTCACTAAACATGTATGTACACATATGGAGATAAATTTGATCACATATTACAAATATATTTTGATTATATATTTTATAAAGATATTTTGATTATATAAATTTGATTTGATTATATTCATACTGTTAATTAATATTTCTATAGATACTCATTGGATATAAATTCTTGATGAATTTATTAAAATAAAAAGTAATAATATAGTTGATATTAAAGGAAATATATATAATTTATTTAAAATAAATAATTAATTTTTATTAAAAATTAGAATATTTTATATAAAAATTTATTTATAGGATATTAGTATTCCTATTAGCTTAAAAGCTTATTATATATATATATATATATTATAAAATAGTTAGTACTAGTATATAATAAATATATATTAATATTTTATCAAAATATATCTTTGATTAGACATATTACTTATTTTATTTAATATTAATATATATATAAATAAATATGTTAATTATAAAAGATTGAATATCTTCAAATTGTCAGATACTTTTCACTAAACACTTGCTAAATACAGTTTGTCGTACAAGAGCATACTCGTTGTATCACTGTGGAACACATTGATGGAACAGTGTAATCTAAGATACAGTTTGTTGTGCAATTTTATAAATGTCGTATTCATTGTAAAACAGCGAACGACACGAAACACGGATTTCCCTTAACGTGGCCAAGATTTCCACGGACTTTTCTCGATGCACCAAGCAACTTGCCTAACATCGAATGCACAAAAGTCAGTAAATTTGGCAGATGCAGCCAAGTGTCTACACATTTATGCACAAGACAGGAATTTGTTAACGAACGTGTATGGTATAACAAAAAGACAAAATGTGCGGATGACTAAATGTTTTGCAGCTACAGACGAGATAATTCGTCGAGTCGCAGCTGAGCGATGACTGCATAGGCAGATTTTGACAATTTTGACCATAAGAATTTTATGCAATTTCAATGTACAAATCGTAGGTAAATTGTATTATTAAATCATAATTCAATTGTTTATAATTAATGATTAATTATATCGGAATAATTATCACACATAATATGAACTGTGTGAAATGTAACTTAACCTAACATCGTTCAAGCAGCGCGTCAGGATGAGTCTCAAACACCCAGACCATACGTATAGTCTAACGAATAGAAATTGAGTGGAAACATTAGATTAAAAGTTTCAAGCTGAAAATGTAAATATCCAATTGAAAATGAGGGCTCGAGAATATACTAAAAGCTTGAGGTAAGTGCATTACTAGATGGAACAACTAGTTGGGAACATCAAGACACCCTATATATAAGATATAGGAGCATCTGGCCGAAAAGTTAGCCACGACTATGACCAAACGATGTTAACTCTTCGTACTTTGTTACAGTGACACTGATGACGTTAAAATTGCTTCTTGAAGAGTTTCCATCGACAAAGAATGGAAAGGGAGGGGGGAGACTATTGCGTAAATAAATCCAAGAACACGTTTCTAAACTTCTGGTTTGGGAAACAGAACACTTGAATTGAGGAGGTTCCATAATAAGAAATAGAAGGAGCATATAAAACAAATTTTTCGAATACGGAAGATTAAACTATATTTTTTATTCTATAAATATTCGGTAAAAAGAATGGGTATAGTTTGGATCTTTTGGTGCAAAAATATATTTGGAAATGAATTGGCTGATCTAACGGCAAAACTTGTATCCAAATCAGCTTCCCATGTGCAAGACATTATTTAACAGTGTAAGATATAGTAAAGCAATATGCAAAGAAGACGAATGTATTATAGCGAAATTAGAATATATCCTCGTTCCATAAATTAATTTGTAACTGCGATGATTTGAAGACAAATGAAGAATTTTATTCTACTAATTCTATTAATTCTATTAACCACACACATAATCATAGAGTGTTCTATATGTAACGACGAGAAGATAAAATATAATGTCGACGATAATCTTAATGATATCCTTACATGATCTCTGGCTTCTATGATTTGAAGACAAACGAAGTATTTTATTCCATTAATTCTATTAATTTTATTAATCCTATTAATTCTATGAATTCTATTAATTCTATTAATCCTATTAATTCTATGAATTCTATGAATACTATTAATTCTATTAATTCTGTGAATTCTATTAATTCTATGAATACTATTAATTCTATTAATGCTATTAATCCTATTAATTCTGTGAATTCTATTAATTCTATGAATACTATTAATTCTATTAATGCTATTAATCCTATTAATTCTATGAATTCCATTAATTCTGTGAATACTATTAATCCTATGAATTCCATTAATTCTATGAATACTATTAATTCTATTAATTCTATGAATCCTATTAATTCTATGAATTCTATTAATTCTATTAATTTTATTAATCCTATTAATTCTATGAATTCTATTAATTCTATTAATTATATGATTTCTATTAATTCTATGGATACTGTTAATTCTATTAATCCTATTAATTCTATTAATCCTATTAATTCTATGAATTCTATGAATACTATTAATTCTGTGAATTCTATTAATTCTATGAATCCTATTAACTCTATTAATCCTATTAATTCTATGAATTTTATTAATCACCTTCATAATCATAGAATGTTCTATATGTAACGAAAGGAAGATAAAACATAACGTCGACAATAATCTTAATGATATTCTCACATAGATCCCTGGCTCCTACGATTTAAAGACAAATGAAGATTTCGAGAAGAAACGATTGAAATATATGTACATATTGGAAAATAATCTTCCTATTAAATGTAACATCTGCAACGCGAGACTATCGATCACTTACCTAATTATGGAGTATCTTACACAGAGAAAAAGGAGAAAACATAACGTCGACAATAATCTTAATTATATCTTCACACCGATCTCGTTCTAACGAAAGATTATCAACGTTTTTAAAGACATCAAAGTATCGAGCAGAATTTAACAAACCACCAAACTTAGAAATAGTCGCTTATGATCATGATAATCAATGAGTTTGAATAAAATAAATAATAATAATAATACATTCGCTATTATAATATGTTTCACTCAGCCTCACAGCCAAGAAGTAGACTTTGTTTGCAAATACAATAGAACCTCGATTATCCGGACTCGCCATTATTCGAACAGATTTCAAATGTAAAAAGTTCAATCACCTACAAAAAATTCTGTTAACTATTACTAATATTACTAGCCAAAAGATTATACAATTTATATAAAAAATTGTATATAAAAAATTTATATAAAAAATGTTCGACACCCAGAAGAGCATGGACAAAATTAGTGAACTACATTGAAGATACCATATAGGAAAAAGTGGAAGATAATTGAACAAGTGGAAGATAATCTTTTTGCATTGAATACAATACCAGATAAGATTCGCTGATAGCAACGTTGACGTGGCAGAATGGATTCAATCTGTCGAATCATCTTCAATTCGCCATGATATCAATGTTATATGTGTTGGTGTGCGAATAATGAATTGAAACACGAATATAGTGGTAATGATGATATTCTTCAACGTTTTGAAGTATTTGACGCCTTAAAAATAGAGCTAAGGTGGTAGAAAGTACAAAAGGAATGTAACTCCACCGAATAAATCCGGAGAAAAAGTTGCCTGATTTAACAGCTAAAACTACTTGGCATCCATAAACCTTTAATGGGATCACATTCAATTTCATTATTTGTATTGCTGTTATTAATATTTATATTCTTTCTTGAAATACATAAAGCAAAATTGTACTTGCTAAGATGAACATCCTTCTATTTAATTTTATTACTTGTATTGTCATTATTATAACTCATGTTTTTTCTTGAAACATACAAAACCAAGATAAACTTGCTAAGATAAACACCTTTCTATTTAATTTCATTATTTGTATTGCTATTATTAATATTTATATTCCTTCTTGAAATATATAAAACAAAGATGTATTTGCTAAAATGAACACCTTTCTACTTAATTTCATTACTTGTATTATCATTATTATAATCCATGTTCTTCCTTGAAATATATAAGACAAAGATGTACTTGCTAAGATGAGCATCCTTCTATTTAATCTTATTACTTGTATTGCTGTTATCAATATTCATGTTCTTTCTTAAAACATACAAAACAAAGATGTACTTGCTAAGATGAGCATCCTTCTATTTAATCTTATTATTTGTATTGCTGTTATCAATATTCATGTTCTTTCTTGAAACATATAAAACCAAGATAAACTTGCTAAGATAAACTAATCTTATTATTTGTATTGCTGTTATCAATATTCATGTTCTTTCTTATAACATACAAAACCAAGATAAACTTGCTAAGATAAACTAGTCTTATTATTTGTATTGCTGTTATCAATATTCATGTTCTTTCTTGAAACATACAAAACAAAGATAAACTTGCTAAGATAAACACCTTTCTATTTAATTTCATTATTTGTATTACTATTATTAATATTCATGTTCTTTCTTAAAACATATAAAACAAAGATGTACTTGCTAAGATGAACACCTTTCTATTTAATTTCATTATTTGTATTGCTGTTATTAATATTCATGTCCTTTCTTGAAACATATAAAACAAAGATGTACTTGCTAAGATGAACACCTTTCTATTTAATTTCATTATTTGTATTGCTGTTATTAATATTCATGTCCTTTCTTGAAACATACAAAACAAAGATGCACTTGCTAAGATGAACACCTTTTTATTTAATTTCATTATTTGTATTGCTATTATTAATATTCATGTCCTTTTTTGAAATACACAGAACAAAGATGAATCTTCAAAGATGAAATTCCCATCTAATTTTGTTATTTGTATTACTATTATTAACATGTACGTCCTTGTCTCAGGTACCTAGAACAAAGATGAACTTCTTTTTGAACGTGAGGGAATTAACTACCCTATCATCTAAAAATTCCTTTATCCGGACATCTTTGTTCCCCCAATTAGTTCAGATAACTGAGGTTCTACTGTGCCTATATTTACAAAGCTATCTCACCCAAGCACTTTGATTCATTCATTCTCTTTGTCCCATTCATACTGACTCCGACCTACTCCAAGACTAATTGCCCTTTTATTATACCTTTGCCTGTTTGCTCAAAACTCTCCTTCATCTACTTTTTACTAGCCTATCTTCTTATTTCTCTTTCTCCTGCAGCCTCTCGAGCCATTCTACAATCCTCCTACCCCAACTTTCGCTTACTACGTCTTCCAGCCTGACACCTCTTTCGCTGCAGTCCCTTGTCACGTGCTCTGAACACCATCCAACGAATCGAGTTAGCAGAGGTAAACAAACTCACGTGATTGGAACAGAAGCGCATTCGCAAGCTTCAGAGATACCGTGTCGTAAACCCAAAAGGTGGAAACTGGACCCAAAGGTACATTTTCACGTGACAGTTCAATGTGACAGTACGTTTGCACATGGTACAAAGTCACGAAGCTCCTCTCTATGAGGCAGACAGGCAACAACACAATGTACTGTTCTAACTTTCAGCCTCGTGACTCCAGTGTCTCGACTTAGAATCACGTGTAGATACGACCTAAATTTGATGATGTGATTTTCACACTCATGACACTAAATGATACGACCTTCGTCGTGAATATTAGACTCCCTTTGTCATGACGTTGAGCTTGCTTCGTCCTACGCTGTCACAACAGCAACTATCGTGACTTTTACTGTCAGACGAAGATCTGCGTCAACAATGACACGTGTAAATCGGCTCCTC
Organism: Bombus pyrosoma; assembly: GCF_014825855.1. Lineage (NCBI taxonomy): Eukaryota > Metazoa > Arthropoda > Insecta > Hymenoptera > Apidae > Bombus > Bombus pyrosoma. The sequence continues at coordinate 2,915,942 of NC_057786.1, read as the reverse complement.
AGCTCAACTGCTGATCTCCTGCTTGCCTGACCACGTGCTTGGTAGGCAAATGTTTCGTTTCCCTCTGCAACGACTGCAGTCGTTGAGAGTACAACAGGATCCTCCCAATCTATCCACGCACAGATCACATCTTCTGCCTTCCTCCTATCCTCAGTATCTATTTTCCCAATTTTTCCAAAATTCTACAGTCTGCTTGTTCTGTTAACTCTCGGCCTCCTCTTTCTTTTCTTAGATAACCTGGCAGCTCCATCGTTCAGACATACCTATCATTTTCTTTCGAATATTTGTTACTAAATAAACGTAGAACAGTCATACTAACTGAATAAATAATAAAGCAGCCATAATATTGTTCTCTTTTTTAACAATCGCCTAACTGTTGCACTTGCACTTCGTGCAAACGTTTCCTGGACATCGCAGTCTGCTCCTTCAGCGCAGACCTAAAACTGAGGGTCCCTGGCCCCGTTGTTTCCACTTTTACCGGGCGATGTTCCAATTGGCTGACCGAACTGGTCAATCAACTCGCGAGTTCTAACTGTCACAAAATCTAACCGGAAGTCGTTCAATTCGATCAGCCAATCGAATTGCAAGACCCGTAAAACGCACTTGCAAATTGTACGGATGTGACACTCGTGGACCAAAGTCATCTGACGGTCACACGAGAGTTTGAAATCTGAAAACGTTGCACACATTTCTACGTACTTTCGATAGCATTCTGTACGATAAACAGATTCTATGCGAATGTTCGGCGAGCTCGCTCTCGTACCACAAACTGTGCAGTTCTCAGCCATTTCAGTGTCTCGGTGCAGCTCCTTTCGCTGGCACTTTTTAAACTTCCGTTAAGACCAATTGACGCGAAATTTCATTGCGTCAGTCCGTGTAACTGGTCCGCCAATGCACTTCTCCAGACTCTCGGATTTGAAATGACAAACTGGCCGCAAATACATTTAAAACAAAAAAGGGGGGAGAGCTGTTTAATTGGGAAAAAGGGGTGAAATTCAGAAGACCAATCAGAAGGGGGTCCATCTTCTATCTTAATTAAAGAGCGACGAGGAGGAGAGAAAGAGAAAGTTGGGGAAGAACGTTTGCCTGTAATTATCGTTCAAGAAGTAGGCTTCGCTTGTAACAGCAAGTCCTGTGATGTTTCGTGTTCAATCGATTGCACAAAATTACAGGTTTCTCCATAAAACACGTATATCCGTATTTCCAACGATATCTCGCGTCTACAGCTTCCGAAGGATGATATTTATTGGAATAAAGCTGATGGAGATCCGTTTGTTTCTAACGAATGTTCGTCTCGTGTTTAAATAATCTTCGATGAGGGAGATCTTCATGCTGAACACTTTACGCTGAGGAACTTAAAATTAAAATGAAATCGAAACGGAACGTTATGTTTGCAAAATCGTGAACACGCAGGCTTTGTCGATTTTACTAAAATTTTGTTCTGTGCGAGGTACCTTGGTACTGAATAACAAATTACCGCTCAGATAATGAAAAGGATTGTCGGCGACAAGAAGCCGATTAATAGGCTGTCGGTCGGTAAGCGTCGGCGACAAGAAGCCGATTAACAGGTTATCGGTCGGTAAGCGCCGGCGACTGAAAACCGATTAATCGGCTGCCGGTCGGTGAAGCGTTAATCATCGCGTGGACAACATCCGACTGAAAATTGAAACGTCAACAACGAGCCACAACGCGGCTGAAATTTCTAGCCCGATCAATAAATCTGGCTGAATGACTGGGCGGAAATTCGCGTTTCCGCAAGAAGATGCGAAGCAGCAGACTTAAGAAAATTGAGATCAACGCGCTTCCGTCGGCGCGTAAATAACAAACACGAATCGTTGCTCGAGCTTTGGACGAGCTTCTAACCGGCTAAATAATCGAAATGTGAAACGTGAAATAACTATATCGAAGCTGACGTACAAATTCGAATATCTTTATTCATTGATATCTTCGCGCTGACAATTAAAAGGTCGCATACAGTTAACGTGGATCGGAATATCGATACAGACGCACCGGTTCCAAATCATCAGAAACTGTAAACACATTTACGTACTTGCACGTGTGTCTGTGTCGATATGCCGAGCCCGGTGATTACCTATATTAAATATCTATCGTTAATCCTTCGAAACCAGCTGTCCATCAGTCAGAAAGCTGTTTCTCTAAGTCTTGTTTTTACGTTTACATTCGAGAAAAGGAGCTTGATCTTGTCAAAGTTTGAAACGAAAGTACAAGTACTTAACATCGTTACGTAGACGATTAATCGGTAAATTTGCTGACAGACTATCCGTTCTTGTAACTAGTTGTTGGATGATGCTTTATGGATGCGACAAATTTTATAACAAATATTCTTACGCAAAGAAATAAAATATATTTCCTTTTCTTTTTTTCCTATTTTTTTAATGTACCTTCTCACTCGTGTTGAGAATGGATCGACTATGGTAGTTAGAATAATTTTTCTGATTTAACCTCATTTTAAGTTTTACATTCAGACGCATGCAAAACGATTTTATCGACACGCAAAATTTCTTCGATATTCATCGAAATTGTTAGGTGTCTCTACAGTTGAATCCTCCATGTGTTCCATATATTTCGTTCGAACTATATTAATTTGAAATATTGTTTCGAATTAACTCTGCACTAACGATAATTCTTTAAAAATTGTTTACAAATTGCCACTCTGCGAAGAACGTCGATACAATAAGAAAAAGAAAGAAGAATATGGGGCAAGGTGGGATTGTCGTTTATTTTGCATCGCTGTGCTTCCTGAAATGCTGAAAGCAGACTGACTTTTGCACGACACCGATAATTACAGTGAGTCGATGGCGCCCTCGTGCGTTCACCGACCATTTTTCTGTTTCTAACGATCCTGATCTTATCTTGTACCATCGTTTGAACATCAATAGGTAAGTGACTGTTCTCGATCGGATGACTGAAATATTATCAAGTGGGAAATTGCTTAAGCTATTTAAGCTATGAACGTTGTTTGTAAGCAAATTAAGACATCGAGATAATTTTTTACAGAACATTTCTGTACTTCTGCAATATTAATATACGTACAAAAGAAAGACAGAGCGACAAAGTGGAAGCAATTGTACAAAAGAAATAGCTGCTATGGTAAAGCAGCTGCAGCCTTTGATGTTCTCAAAACCACATTGCACAAAGACCTGGGTTTATCTCGAGAATATTCTCAACTAATAGAATCCTTCCAAACTGTGTTTTCGCGGAAGGATTAGTATTTCATTTAAAAGAAATGGAGAGCCTATTATTTGGTCTACCAACAATGAACACACCCAAATATTAGGTTGTTCCAAAAGCTTCTTTCGTTTAATAAAGAAATATTAGATGCGCAACATTCTTTGTTTTATATTATTTTATCGAATTACACGTAATTTGTTCTATGGGAACAAAATCATTCAATAAAATAATATTATAAAACGAAAAATGTTGCACATTTATTTCCTTGGGAAAAGAAGGAATCCTTTGGAACAACAGGTTGTCTCTTACAAGACACTGTCACTGTCTCTATTTTTTCTTTTTTCTTCGCACTTTCCATGTCAAGTTTCGAAAGTTTATTTCATGATATTTCCATAAACAGATATTGATAGTGTGTGTGTATATTTTTTACAGATCAATTAATAAGATCTTTTAGTTATTTTAAGTATTACTTAAATTAACGATTAATAAGATCAAAATATCAAGAAATAAATTTTGGGGCAATTTTTTCCTAGCGTTCCCGTGTCTCCCCAATTGTTTTGCATAATTGTGCAGGACACAATTGCAAGCACAAGAATAGAATTATGCGACGATAGCAATGAAAGTACATGAGGAAACATTCTATTACAAAAGCTAGATTTGTCCATGGAGGATCGAACAGTATTCTTAGATGATATCGATCTTGATTAAAGTGCCAAAAGAAAAACTTTTGGCTATATTGCTTCTTAAACGTCACTTTCATTCCATGAAATATGACTTGAAACGTTTTCCTAACATTTCGAATGTGTAGCGTCGTGAGATTTGAAATGCACCTAACCTCAATTAGGAAAATATTGATCGTGTAAGAAAGAATCATCCAACAAGTATTCACATATTTTATTAGAAAAAAGGACTTACGGATTAGTTATTGGTAGATTAGTGATATAATGAATCGTTAACTAAAAATATCTACACTCGTCTGGCTTTCAGAAATAAATGTAAGCATATAAAAATCGTGGTAAAGTCGAATTAAAAAAAAAAAAACGGTCGTTTACGTTCGCGATTGTCAACTTAAAGAATAAGATCGAAGAATTAAATAAGATAGGAACTGAAAATAACGCATTAGAGCGCGTTTAACAGAATTTTATACAGAAAATTCGCGGACATGTGAAACTTGTTCCGAATAACCGACGTTCGATCGGACAATCATTTAATCAAACACTTTGTTAAGTATCGCGGTAGTCATTTTCCTCGGTTAATCAATTAACCAAAGAAACGATCAATTAGTTAGCTAAGCGATTTCATGGAGAATCGAGAAAGGAACTTTGTCGATCGATTTTTTAAACAATTTGCAGTTAAATTCGTTTAAACTTAATTCACATCAGTTACCTTCAACAATAAATAATTAATTCGTATACAAAGAAGGATTGACGTTTAATACGTTTCCATTTCTATTCTGGCAAACTCACAGAAGCTTAATTATTTATTGTTTACAATTATGTGGAATACAAAACGTTTTACTCGTCGACACTTCGCAGTTTTCGAACATAATGTTTTCTATAAATTACGTGTGCAAAATAACGTAGAAAAATACACGCAGCTTCTGCGTCTCGCAGCGATAAACAAAACGTTACATCGAACTGCAAAAGATCCATACAGTTGTTGCTCTCTGTTCTTATCTCGTAGTTCAATCTGTACAGATAATTGCTCGTCTTAATTCTTCAATTATTCGGCAATTACTTAGTAAAATATTGTACGACACATTCTTCGAATATCCACCGTTCTGTTACGATCGAGACAAATCGTAAAGATTCAGAGTGTTTGTGCTACAAGTAAATGGGCAATGATCAACTCTCAAAGAGACAACACTAGAAATGCAATGAAAAATGCACTTATTAGTACTTTAATAAGCTAATACTTATCTCCTATTTATCACGTATCCGTTTACGAAGTTAGACAGAAAGTAATAAAATAATACTACGATGAAAGCTACAATGTCATACTTTAAAATAAATTACAAAGTTTCAAGCAAATTAACTGATTTAGGACATCCACAGCGGTTTTCTGAATTCATCGTAGTTGATCTCTTAGAATTATGATTTTATATACTGTTTACATTTCGTTCACTGGATATTCTGAAACCTAGTATCTCAGGTTATATGCACATTCTTTATGGACCAATCGGTGCCTCTGACCGGCCAATGAGAACCGTCTTCTCGTCATCCGGTCCCGACTGGACCAATGAGAACAGGCTTCTAATGATCGGCCAATCAGAGACACTGCTTTCAGCATAGCAAGTATAAAACATAACCTAAAACAGTGAGTTTCAGAATAAACCTGAAGAAGTTCTTAAATGTCGGCACACAAAGTAACATAGAGTGTAAGTCAGTTGACATGTCAGTGAGTGATGAGTCATGTGACAACTACGACAAAGGTCGTAGTAGACCAAAGGATACAGTACACCAAAATAAGAAGGAATTTCGAACTGCAATTTAATTTGCAACGCTAGGCATTGCTTAGATCGACAATTTCCTGGCGAACGGTCGTGCTGGTCTTATTTCCCGACCAGCTCGCTTTCCGGACCTGAATCCATTCGATTATTAGTTCCGAGACGTTAACAATCTTTTGTTTATAAAACTTGAATCGACAGTGCCGAAATTCTTCGTCAGTGTGACGACCAAAGTTGCCGACAAATCTGCGTAAACAGTTGGGACAATTTCGACGAAATATGACGCGATGCGCTCATGCTTCTATGTGAGCTGTACCTCTGATGACTTGGAGCAATTTGTCTGAACATGGGTAAGCGACCATTACAATATAAAAGAAGCTGTCACTCGAAAACGAGGTCATATCACCTGGTATATACGTTTACGCGGACTTTTCTTCTTATTTTAGCGTGCCGTAGCAGTCGCTGCTGCACTAATACACCCTGTCAACAGCTACATACATATGTATGTGGCCAACGTTCTCAGTATGCCTCAGTATGCAATGTGATCTCCTTTGATCTTACAAAGTCTACCGGCGCTCGCTGTATAACATATAACTTGCTGCATATGTAACATAATTGTATAACGTGTTACACAGAAGTGTTGTGTAACGCGTCTTTTTTTAACGCGTTATACAACTTTGCTGTACAAAGGTCCAATAGCACGCGAGCATGAGCAGATTCTTTACGAAAAAGTAAGAAGAAAACGTGGATAAAAATACATAGAACAGTGGCTAAAACGGAATATCCTCAGTGGGATGGAAAAGGAGGCAGCCACGGGCTAATTGCAAGTGGAAAATGCGGAAAAGGAGGGAAATCGTTTGAAAGAGGAAAAAGGAAAAGGTATTCTACGTAATTTAAAAGTAGCCGCTTTAAAACACTCATTGAAAGATTGCTAGTAGAAACTACTGTTACTCCAGAACAAAATCATATCGAGCATATTTTTACATAAACTTTTCTTCTTATTTTAGCGTGCTAAATCAGCTTCTGCCGCGCTTCGCACACGTTCTGACTCATCCTGCGTAACGCACTTGATAAGCAGCTACGATGAATTCAATGCAAACTACACGTTTAGATAAAAAATTATTCGTTTACAAGCACATACATGTTTCTTTTTTGAAATTAAAATTAACGGTACATACAAGGAATAGTTGATTTCGGCAGATACACCGCAATTATCTGTCTAGACAGACTCCTAAGTACAAAATTGTATTTTCATTTGTCATTCACATTAGTATAGCGAAGAAAGGAAAGGAATCGATTATTCAGTCGTTCATGTGAATAGTTATGAATCATTCTTATTTTTATATACCTACGCTATGTCACTCGGGACAGTTTATAATAATAGATCCTAATAAATAAATTTTCTTAGATTAAAGCGTGAAAAATTTCTACATCAGAAGCGAGAAAATCCGAAGAAAATCCACCCGGAGTGTATTTTTCCTCTATGTACATGCAATGTTTTGTTCTGAATGAGAAAATACATAAAAAATTTCAATTCCAATTCCTTCATTTCTCTTCACTTCATATTGTTCACTCCTTGTAGAAATTTTAGAAATAACCTCAATACAAGTACGAGCGCGTAATTTACGGAATTCTTTAATTTCTTTAATTATTCGAACGAATTCGTTTCATAGATTTCTTGCAAACAAGAAGGTGAATTTCGCATTTTCGAAAAATATTTCTATCCGGAATGTCACATTGACGTTAAAATCATTTTTGCGCCCGATAATTTCCCATCTGAATCTCCACAGAAATTGAACGTGATAATCCCCGTGGTTATTGAACAAGAATTTTCCCTCATTTTCATTTTGCAAAAAATCTATAAACCCGTTTATTATTCGTGTTTCTCGTAAAAATTCTACAATCTAATTTTTATGACATTTCGGTAAAAACTTTTGCATCTAATGTTTGTAATTTTTTGCAAAAATCTGGGACTACAATGTTTGCAACGACTGCTGCAAAATTGTCAAAGGCTTAAAATTTAATATTCAGCGTTCCCCCTCCCCCCACCCTGAATACGTAGTTGCAGAAAAATTGCAATCCTAACTTTCCTCAGTTTCTTTGCGAACGTTCTAAAATCTAAATGTTCTTAATCTTCCTGCAAGACACTTCCCCCTAGTTCTCCCGCTAAAGTCGTACATTTTTGCAGAAACCTGACAAACATTTCAACATAGTGGTCTTCGTTAATTTCTTGATTATTAAGAATAAACAATATTATCAATAGTAATAATAGTATCATTGATTTCTTTATCAGTAGCAACCTCTATTTTCGGGAGAAACATACATCTTCCTTTTTCAAAAATTCCAATTTTTTCCCCCTAGCTTCTCGTTCTATTCATCGCGTGACTTTAGTAAAAATTAGTAGCCCCAATTGCTTCTCCTTTCGATATCCAAAAATCTCCACGTACCATGTGCCCTGTTCCAAAAAGAACTCTCGACAATAACCTCTATTTATTGCAACAATGTTCGCATTAAAAATCGCTAAAAAGGTTGCAAGGAGATTTAACGTTTTGCAAAGAAGCGCAACTTCGTTCAATTGTCCGAGAGGGTTGCCGGTGGAGATGCTAAATTTACATTTGCCCACCGTGGGAATGTTTACGGTGCAACAATGTGCACTTTCTGCAAAAGCAACTTCCGATAATATTTGTCAGGGTGTTTCTCGTGAGAATGTCTGCAATTAGGATTTTTTCGCTTTCACACGAAACTTGTCTCACTTTTTGTGGAAAGAAAGTGAAAAGGATTTGACCCGAGTAGATTTGCAAAAAACGTTGCATTATGTGATTTGTATTACTTTGGATTCTCGTTCGGCGACTTAGCTTTCACTGAAATTAGCAACCGGGCTCTTATCCAACGCAGAAAGCAATAATATACAGCTCGGCAATTAGCCAGATAATTTTTACTTTTACCTTTAGATAAATATCAATAGATAGGTATCTTATTTAATAGTGCTTTATCTCATAGTAAAATGGTTCATATCAACTCGTTTTTTTTTCTTTTTAGAAGTTATATTCAAATGAAATATATATTTGAATAAACGAAAACCATAGCAACGTGGATAATTCAAGAGAAATATTTACACGACTAATTTAAAGCTAATTATGATATTCCTTCGAATCGTACCAAACTATAAGTACGATTTACGATGATAAAGAATGAAATTAGAAATTTCATTAAGATGAAAATATCCCGGTAGATTGTATCTGTAATTGAAATCGATTGTATAATCAAGAAAGAGAGAGAAAGAGAGAGAGAGGGAGGGAGGGAGATGCCTCCCATAATTGAAAGACCTGAATTTGAAATTCGAATTCGAGATATAATTACAAATCTTTCACGAAAAGAAATTTCGCAAAATTACTCCGCCACCCATTCGACATAATTAATAATTAACAAATATAAATATAAATCGTGACTTAAATTACGAATTTTCCGGATTAATTTAATTGAAGACTCTTTTCGCAGAAAGTAACCTATTTTTGAATAATAGCAATTAACAATAGTCATTTTCGATGCTCTACGTTGGTATCCTGTCTGTCATTAGGAAATCGCGAACCTAATCGGCAAATGCAATCTATATTTTCGTAATTCGATCGTTTATCATCCTAACTTCGCTAAATATAAAAACTAATTAGAACGAGAGGAGTAATTAAGGCTAAGACACGAAAAGAAAAAAAAAAGAAAAGAAGAAATCACATTTCCAATCGAACGTTTAACAAACGCAGGACTCACAGCATTATTCGATCTGTTAATTGTTTTCGTACAATTCGCGTACGCGTTTAATTAAAAGAAGCTCTAAGAATCACATTATCGATAATTCCACGTAAAAATTAAAGAGAAGAAGAAAACACATAATTATAGAAAATTGCACGAAAGTTGCATATATCCCTATGCTTCCACTTTAATACTGATGCACTAACTACACTTACGCTCGAAAGATTGCACTATCGACTACCTCACCTTTACAGTTATAAAAATCACTATTAAAAAATATAGTGAAATACTGGTCGTTTGAGTACGCTATCGAGTAGAAAATTCCTTACGTTAGATACAAGAGTGATAGACGTACATATTTTAAAGAAGAAGAAGAAGAAGAAGAAGAAGAGATAGGAAAGAACGAAGAGATATAAGATTAATTTTTAATACGTAATATTCGTAATTAGTAAGTTGTACGGTCGCAATTTCAGTGAACTATACTTCTCTTACCTACGAAATTCTTCATACAGTAATTCTCATTCTCGTATTGCGAAATTTATCTGTTCGTTTAGTATATCACCTAGTTCCACCTTAAGTTTCTCTTTCCCCTCGGTTCTACACTTTGTGTCAAAAAAAGGAAATAATAATAAACGTGCGTTATACATTCAACGAATCTACCATAAGCCTGCTGCCTTTTTACAATAAGCTTGGCTATTTGGTCTTTCAAATTTTCCAAATTTTCCAGCAAACCATCAGCATTTGCATCGATCAACTAACCAGTCCGGGAGCTCATCAGACTGTTCCCGGAATTGCCAGGTGAAACTACCCGAAAACGCTATGTACAAATTTGTATTCTCAACCCTTTGCACTCCTGTGTCCAGTGTGACTGGACAAGAGTTTTTATGTCAGGAGCTCCGTTGTCGAGTCTCAGTCGACATTCTTTCAGTGCCACCCCTTTTTTGTGAAACGTGCAAAAGAAAAGGAGGATTGCATCCTGGAAATTGTTTCAAGATATATCGTACACTTAAATATCAGTTTCATTCACATTATTGTTGTATTTTCTAATTTTTAAGTGAATTTCTTCCTTCCTTTATCTATTTAAATTGTCTTAGTTTTTAGTTAAAGTAAATTTCAAATAAAACACTTGAAAGCGTTGGCAGCTGCTGGTAACCAAATTGAAATGAAATTCCGAGTGCAAAGGGTTAAAGAGCAAGCACACTCGACTATCGTCGTTTAATCAGTTGCTTCTTATCGTACACACGGTAGAACCTGCAGCACCCTAACATCCACGCAAATATTTTCATCCAAATGCAAGAATTATGCAAATATCAGTCCAATAATTTGCCCGCTACGTGTTCAGTCACCAACGACATCGTCAGTCCAATTTGTCGAATGTTCACGTGCAAACAGATTGTAAAGACTCGAGGATGATATAAATGAAAAAAAGAAATCAAAAGTTACTCGAATGCTCTACTTTTAAAAGTATTGTTCCATGAACTTATATATATAAGCATACAGGAAAGTGATATAAAATTGTAGACAGGATGTATAATAGTGAAGGACAGAAGTATTGTTCCATGAACAATACTTTTTAAAGTAGAATATACTGGAACAATACATGGAACAATACTTTTGAAAGTATATATATATATATAATATATACGTATATATAATACGTATATATAAGTATATATATATATATAAGTATAGAGGAAAGTGATATGAAATTGTAGACAGGATGTATAATAGTGAAGGACAGAAGTATTATTCCATGAACAATACTTTTGAAAGTAAAGTATACTGGAACAATACATGGAACAATACTTTTGAAAGTATATATATATATATATATATATATATAAGTATAGAGGAAAGTGATATGAAATTGTAGACAGGATGTATAATAGTGAAGGACAGAAGTATTGTTCATGGAACAATACTTTTGAAAGTAGAATATACTGGAAAAATACATGGAACAATACTTTTGAAAGTATATATATATATATAAGTATACAGAAAAGTGATATGAAATTGTAGACAGGATGTATAATAGTGAAGGACAGAAGTATTGTTCCATGAACAATACTTTTGAAAGTATATATATAAGTATACAGGAAAGTGATATGAAATTGTAGACAGGATGTATAATAGTGAAGGACAGAAGTATTGTTCCATGAACAATACTTTTGAAAGTAAAGTATATTGGAACAATACATGGAACAATACTTTTGAATGTATATATATAAGTATACAAGAAAATGATATGAAATTGTAGACAGGATGTATAATAGTGAAGAACAGAAGTATTGTCCATGGAACAATACTTTTGAAAGTAGAGTATACTGGAACAATATATATAAGTATACAGGAAAGTGATATGAAATTGTTATATATATAACGTGTTTAAATAATAAAATAAATAATAACAAAAAATGAAGTCAGAGGGCAAACGTTTAGTACTGAGTGTTCAAGAGGAAACAAAGCTGCTGAGAGAAGTAAGAAAAAGGTATGGAAATGTTGCAAAAATCACGAACGTTTGCAACGTTAAGGGATGTACAATTAGTATAATATAATTGATATAATGAAAAGCAAAAACCTGCATGTTTTGAGAAGTAGGAAAACTTCAATGGACTTGAAAAATAAATATCTATGCTCTGTTGTATAGAAATGCTAATAAATCAGCAACAAAGAGACGCTAATATGTAGCGTATGAAGATGTTTTGGAGTTTGGATAAATCATATCATCAACGTTTCAAGTCCTCGTGTTGAGAAAAGGAAGATTACAGTGAAACTGACGACGACAAAAGCCTTCTTATTTGGCAAGATTGTTCACATTAGAGAAAGATCTCTTAATTAGACGATTTGAGGCATAAACAGAATATAATTGGACGATATAACGCGTCTAAAGACAACATCTTTCCTGATGGAATTCGTCATTTGCTTGATTGATCGCTATAGGAGGCAACGACAAATGCTTCAATGATTTCAATTGAAAAATAATCGAACAATTAGCGGTATCATTTTTTGAGTAGAATTTTTCGAATTTCATCGAGAAGATTGGATTATTCATTCGTGTGATAATATAATATTTGATATTATAAAAAATTCTCTCCGCCAATTCGAGTACTGCAGGTTCCACTGTACTTCATTCGATGCCAGCTGCTTTTTTACATTAAGTTTCGCTGCTCGCAGTATTTCAAGAGAAACTTTCAAATTTCCCAGCAAGCCATCGACGCGTTTACACTGACGAACCTGCCAAAATCAGCTGATCAGAATTTTGCAAAATTATCGGCATATCATAAGGTTAAAGAGAAATTGTAATTCTTAAAAAGAGAGCAGTTTCAACTCGCCTTATTTAATTAGTTTCCCTGTTATCGTATACTTTAGTTTGAGCGTAGAGTTCAGTTTCAAGCGCTTGACGCTTCAGCAAGCAACGTGTAACTTCCTTTTTTTGACACGTCAGAGAAATTTTGTCGAACCTCGTAAATTCTTCGTAAAACTTCAATTTGACTAGATTTTATTTATCCTTATGAATAATTAAACAAGCTAACTACCATCCTTTTCCAAATAGAAAAACTATATAGCGTTCCGAACGAGAAACCAATCTCCTTCCTCTTTTCGTTAACCCTAAGCCCTAACACTATGGTTAATTACTAGCTGTCGAGTACACGAATCGCTGTAATTTACAATATGTACAACAACTAAGCGAATGCACTTTCCTTCGAAAACAAAAGGAGTCAGATAGGACAGGAACGAAGAGAAACTTAAACATTGAATGGGAAAAACTCGTCCCAATGCATCCTGCGAAACATTTCGAATGGTCGTTAGTAACATTCGGAATAAATAACGGGGAAAATAAATAATAAGCGAAACGAATCGATATTAATGAAAAAACGGGAATGTTAACATCCGTAGCTACTCGTCGAATCTCTGACTATACTCTTTTGTTTCTTCGACTGATAAAAGGAAATCTAGTTGAATCGAAAATTAGAAAGTTCGCGGCTTTCGAATAGAAACCTGCATAGTAAAATTTCGTGAAATGATTGCAACCTTAAACCTATCTGGATCAGGACAATTTCATTAGTTTGCTCTAAGTTATTACCTCGCCGGTAATAGAAAATTTGTCCAACTTTCTAAATCCCAGATTCCTTGACCCTTTCAAGTTTCAAAAATATTTTGTAATTTCTAGCCCGACGTTTCCCCATCATTTTCTTTTTCCTTTCTTTTCTTTTTTTTTTTTTTTCCCACTTTGGATTTGTCATGTTCGCTCCTCGAACTCGAACAAGCATCTCAACTTTCCAATTTTCAAATCGCCCACCGATCAAATAAACCGTTTGAAAAAGAAACACGGGGAATGAATGGTGCGAAAAGGTGCTTTCTCCAGACTTAGACGTTTCCCAGATAACGAATTTTCCTGTAATTTCTTCGGTTTTGCCGTTAATTTTTTTCCATAGTAATTTGTTGATTATTCGGCGGTTTTTTTTTTTGTTTATCTTTCTCTTTGTTTAGGAAAAATGGAAAAACTGCATTGTCTATTGGAATGTCTCAATTAATCAATTAATCAATCAATCAACTAATCGGCTGATCGTTAATATCACTTTTAATGCCCAGCGAAAGATTACGAGTTAGAAAAATGACTTCCCTGTAATTGTCTGCTTCGTTTCGTTTCCTTTTTTTTTTTTTTTTTGTCTCAAATCATCGATTCTCAGTTTCTTTGCTTTACTCGTTCTATGTATTCTATCTCTGTGGCTCGCTGTTTCATTCTGCCTATGTGCTGTATGTGTGTGTATGATATATGTATATGAACATGAATCTCGGTCTAGGGAGCCAATCGATCGATTATTCTGTAAACAAATAATCAAATTGCTACCACAACTGATCCTCTGTCGTGAAACAAAGACTGTGTAATATTTCTGCAATGGAAATATTATCGATCCTTTCGAACTAATATTTTCATCAAAATCTACCATATCGAGTCGTATAATGTGATATTTCAATTTAGAAGAACACAAGAAACTGATAATGTAAGAAGAATATTCACAGTTTACACTTTCAACGAATCATCGTATTATACGTTGCAACAAGGTGAATCGAAAAGTATCCAATCGTATGATGTAATATTTCAATTAAGAAAAAGAAAAGTGTATCTGAATAAAGAAGAACACAAGAAACTGATAATGTAAGAAGAATATTCACAGTNTTACACTTTCAACGAATCATCGTATTATACGTTGCAACAAGGTGAATCGAAAGGTATCGAATCGTATGATGTAATATTTCAATTAAGAAAAAGAAAAGTATATCCGAATAAAGAAGAATACAAGAAACTGATAGTGTAAGAAAAATATTTACAATTCACACTTTCAACGAATCATCGTATTATACGTTGCAACAAAGTGAATCGAAAAGTATCCAATCGTATGATGTAATATTTCAATTAAGAAAAAGAAAAGTGTATCTGGATAAAGAAGAACACAAGAAACTGATAATGTAAGAAGAATATTCACAGTTTACACTTTCAACGAATCATCGTATTATACGTTGCAACAAGGTGAATCGAAAGGTATCGAATCGTATGATGTAATATTTCAATTAAGAAAAAGAAAAGTGTACCCGAATAAAGAAGAACACAAGAAACTGATAATATAAGAAGAATATTTACAATTCGCACTTTCAACGAATCATCGTATTATACGTTGCAACAAAGTGAATCGAAAGTTTCTGGCAGATGTGTTTTAGATCGAAAAACTCAAGACACGTTACTCGATGTTATTAACAAACGAAGTAAAAATATCAATTAATTGAATTGGACAACAGTAAAGACTCCATAATTGCTCGCAAGTAGCTGCCGCATAATTGCTGCTTGCTTATCCCCACCAATGGCAGGATTCCTCTTTGTACCATCGACGCGAGTAACGTGACGCGTCAACTTCTCTCGACACTAATTTCACGGAACGCGCGTCCTTTTGACGCATTTCGAATTTCACGAGGAAAATTACACAAACCGTGTACGTTCTTCTTCTACGGTTTCTATCGATTTCTATCCATTCAACGAGACGAATATACACGGAAATTCATTTTCCTCGTAGCTTTCCAGTTTCCAAGTTCTCTACCTGGTGTACTTATCTCTACGGATACGCCCCAATCTGACGCAATCGTAAAGTAAGTTTGTAAATTGGCTTAGAGAGATAATAATATAATTGAATAATATTAATAATAATTTAACGATATAATATAATAATATAATCAGAAATATGAACACGATAAATGAGCCAGCTGTTGACAAAAGTGAACATGAAGAATACAGCGACCATATTTGGGAGAAAATTTCTCAAATCTCGAGTGGATGAAATGCTGTTTCGTGTGTTACGTATTCACCTTGGAAAACCTTAGGCAGAACAGGGCAATAAGCCTCAGAAGAAGAAACGAAACTCGGTATATGAGACGCGTAGTTGCAAAAATCGCGCAACCAATTGCAGTCGCAGTGTGAAGACTCGTTCGAAGCTACTGGTGTATTTTCAATGTCAGTAAAATGATCGAAAAGTCGCGAATCATTGTGAATTTATTATTTCGAAATTCAACCTGTCGCTTCAAATTTTCACAAACTCCGAATATGTCTATTGGCTTGGCAACTAAGTGATTGCGGATTTTGTCATTAGGCGGTAGTGACAAAATCCGCAATCACTTAGTTGCCAACCCAATAGAAGAGGAGACAACATCTCGCAAAAGATGGTCAGTTTACGCGAGCACTGTTCTGACACGCCAGCTGTGAAGAGGATGAAGACGAAGTATCTCGGAACGAGGCTGAATTTCAGATTTTCGAATCAGAGGAAAGCGACAAAACAGAGGAATCTTCATACAAAAGCGAAGGAGAGGATTCCCGGGATTTTCGTCTCCGAATCACGCGAACATTGCCAGATCCTGCGAAATTTGAACGTGGTTCGTGATACTGAAACTGCGGTCGATGGACCAACTTGGAAGAAATTGGAAACAGGCGGATCTAGTGGTAGACCACTTATCAAAATATTCAAGGACATCGCTGGTTCTACCGGATACGCAACAAGGAATGTGGCGACAGATAGCGTCGCTATCAGTTCTACTTGATAATCGACAAAAACACATGTTGCAACATAAAAAATGTTACACAGAAGCAGAGACAGGTGGTGTCTTAATTGATTGGACAATTTCAATGGCTAAGTTAGTTGCTTTTACTGCGATTTTGTAAGCTCGAGTAGCATACGAAGCAAAGTCACTGAAAGCTCTTCATTTAGGGCGCAGGAAATGGCCAGTTGCTTTCTTATCGAACACAATGCCGAGAGATGAATTGATGCAAATTCTTCGATTTGATAAAAGTTTGATAAAAGAAGAGAACGATCGGAAGGTTTACGTACAGACAAAATTCAGCACAAGATGCGCGGAATAAATGTGATGATATATAATGTTGAACATTATAAATCTCATGGTTTCATTTATAAATTAACAGCGTATAATTATATCGTTTTCTTTTTTTAAAGAAAATTTATGATTTTGTTCATGCGTCAAATCGACACGTAGAGATAGGAACATATAGGAAACGTGAGTAAACCTAGCTTTGAACATCTGTTTCGTCTTCGTTTCAGCGAGACGACACTAGCGCCACGACGAAGCTTCTCCGTTTTAAATTTCTCGCCAATCGCATTGTGTTACGTTGGAATTTCTCTTTTACGTGAAAAAGCAATTACCGACTTCCATCTCGGGAGGTTCCGTCTCGAGATAAAGAAAATTACTTTTCTATTACATCGGCTTCTCTTATACTTGAAAAGGCAATCATTGACTATCTCAAAATAAAAAAAAAATAAATAAAAAAGAGATAATTGATAATATATAACAAAATATAAAACAAAAATTTACTCGAGTCCTATCCCATCAATCAGATAGCCGGATACTCGCAATCAGAAAAATACCTGATGCAACCTGCTTGAACACTCTACTCGTGTCATCCGATGTTTACAACATTTCGAATAATTTCTATTTCTGAGTCAATCGAATATCTAAATTAAATATCTTCATTTTTGTACCGAAATACCAACAAGTTAACGTTCTCAGCAGGTATACTGGCTGGCTTCAACATTTCCACACATTTCCAGCTGTTCAAAACACATTAGCAAAGTTGCTAAGATGTACTTGTGTATACAAGTTGCAAGCTCTCAACGTGTAGTTCCAACAGCTGACAATATCGTCAACGTATAGCCTAACAGCATACTACTCGAGAATGTTGATTCGTTGGCATTTCCGTACAGAACTGAAAATGTCTACTTTAAAATGATCGTTTCATCGTCTACCAAAAACACATAGATAGAAACATTGTGAACGCCTGTGACACGAGTAGGGTACTCGAGTGAAACATAGCAAGCATCCGAGTAGCGATAGCTCTACTCTCAGCTATCTCATCTCTGTGGACAAGAACAGTGATAAAACACGTGGCTAAATTTGAATCACTGCAATCAACCGCGTTGAGAACAGTTGCGAATACAGCGCGGTGTATCAGCAGCGAAAGTCTAAGGAAACAGCCAATTAGGCTACCAACGATCCAAGAGGAAATTAAGAGAAATGGAACGAAGCGTGAGAAAAGAGTCGCAAAGCGTCCTAATCAACTAGCCCTGCAGGCCTACAAAGCCAAAATTAAACGAAGATTGAAAGACAAGCATCCTGCTGACCTGCTAATCTCATGAGATGATACAAGATGACATGTTCGTTTCCCTACTGGGAATAGTCATCCAGGTGATAATTTATAAAGAATATGGAAGAATTTACCGAATGTCCAATAGGACAAACTGTAGAGAGAAATAACTAAGTTTAGAAAGAGAACTATGTCATGTGCTTGGTGGTGATGTTTCTCACCCAGGCATCTCATAAGTAGACTGCTGGTTCTTACACAATTATAGTTCAATTGAAAAAAATATGCGAGATACCCAAAGTATAGTGTCATAATATTTAACAATTGAAATAAGTGTTCCTTTAATTGTAGGAACAAGAAATATGAATTTGCATAAATCCGCAGTCTGCTCACAAATAACAACTCTACTTGAAAGTTATTGAAATCCTACACATTTTTCTGCTTGTCATTCGCTGAAATGAACACCATACAGCTACGAATAAGTCGAGTTGATCTTTCCTTCTTTTCTTTTCTTTTTGCCAATTCTCAGCTTTTATGGAGACTTTACTGTATCACCTAACAGACCAGTGCTCGTAGAAAACATTGCAAGTGCCAGAAGCAACAGATTCTCGGGGGCAGAAGAGAACTTATAGTATTAATATAGTGCAAATTCATGAAAGAGAAGTGTATCTTCTAAGAAACTCAATGTTCCATTCAATTGGATGAAGACAGATGGTATATGTATCTTATGGTATATGATGGTAAGTGTATCTCCTAGGAAACTCAATGTTCCACTTAATCCGATGAAGACAGATGGTATATGTATCTTATGGTATATGATGGTAAGTGTATCTTCTAGGAAACTCAATGTTCCATTCAATCGGATGAAGACAGATGGTATATGTATCTGATGGTATATGATGGTAAGTGTATCTTCTAGGAAACTCAATGTTCCATTTAATCCGATGAAGACAGATGGTATATGTATCTTATGGTATATGATGGTAAGTGTATCTTCTAGGAAACTCAATGTTCCATTCAATCGGATGAAGACAGATGGTATATGTATCTTATGGTATATGATGGTAAGTGTATCTTCTAGGATACTCAATGTTCCAT
Source organism: Bombus pyrosoma (assembly GCF_014825855.1). NCBI lineage: Eukaryota > Metazoa > Arthropoda > Insecta > Hymenoptera > Apidae > Bombus > Bombus pyrosoma. The sequence continues at coordinate 2,896,821 of NC_057786.1, read as the reverse complement.
TCAATCGGATGAAGACAGATAGTATATGTATCTGATGGTATATGATGGTAAGTGTATCTTCTAGGAAACTCAATGTTCCATTCAATTGGATGAAGACAGATGGTATAACAAAAGCTAGGAAACAATTATCTGCTGTTCATTAGCATTCATATGTTTTTGTATAGAGATGAGGTTGTCACATGACCTTTGAGCATTATTAATAACAATTTAGAAAGAGACATTACACTTGGATTCTACGCTACAGCATTCTCATTGGTAGGTAGAACATTTCTCAGTAAAAGAATTCCAAGTGTTTTCCATTCTGACACTCGCAGTGTTTTCTACAAACAATATTCAATTAATGGAATGTATCTAAAATTCATAGCTAAGCAATACTTAGTCATTTAGTTATTTTCTGGAAATTGAAACAGTTTCTCCTTTGAGGCTATAAGAAAGATTGCTATAAGAAAATAAATGAGAACTCTGTTGATTAAATGTTTATAGCGAGCTATGATCTAACAGATCATTAGATTAGATCGTATGACGATCAAAAGATACATGTAATAGTTAAGAAGATGCAAGAAACGAATGAACAAAATATTGAAGAAGAATCAAAGTAGTATAGTGTTAGTGGAGGAACCGTAGACCGAGGCTTGCAACAGGCTGTCTGTACAACAATCTTAATAACATGATATGCAACATTTATATTCTAATCTTAGAGTCAGTAAAAACTATGCGCTGGGCACGAAGCTCTCTGTTCCACGCGTTAAAAAACGAATAGAAAAACCTTCGGAAAAAGTGCGTAACAATAAGGAAATGAAAACCGTCCACGTGCGAGACGAAAATATCGGAATTAGTTTGTTTTCCTATCTCTTTCGTGGTTAATGAGTCTGGCGTTTTTAAAAAATTTGATTCGTCGCAGTCGTTGCGACCCCGGCACTATTGTAAAACGGTATGTAAATATACTTATTATAATAATATATAGCTGCATCTGTGATTTGATTGTAAATCGTGAGGTAAGGAGCCTGTGTGAATGGCGCGATCAACTCGAGAAACGTTTCCACTTTCCTCGAACTTGGAGTCTACAGTAAAACTTCCAACAATCTTATAATTACACACGCAACATGTAAGAAGCTAAGAAGATTTAAAAACAAAAGAAAAGAAAATCTCGATATTTGAAATTTCGCTATTTAAATTCAATAATTAAATATTTCAATGTTTAAATCAATGAAATAAGAAATAAAAGGAAAGAATAAAATTGAAATGACGATCTGGTTAATAGAAAAGAAAGAAGACCAAAAATTTTGGAAATGACCACTTAGGTAATAATAATTTGAATAACTATGAAATTGATGGAAATTTTAGACTCTAACGTAAAGTATATAGTGAAACATTTGTCGAGAACATGGCGCTCACGGAACTATTGTCATCTGTAAAATATAATATAAAAGATCCTGAGTTGTACTGTGTGGTACTATGGCTATGGAGTTCGGCGGTGACTGAGATGGCTTTATCTTTCCTCTTTTCTCTTGAAATAATACATACAGAATATTGTACAAGTTCTAGGAAAACTAAATATCCTGCAATGCCAAAATAAAATATAAAATACTTCACCTTCTATGTATCATAATATCTACATACTTTAAGATACTGACAAACAAATTTAACACATGTATAAGAATTAGTGTCACTTAATAAAGTAGGCAGGCTCATTAATTATACATGTCACTTATGTTAACCAGTAACTTAACGTGTTAATAATCAGTTTGCATAGAAGTATTTTCAATAAATCACCTACTAGATATCTACTAAACGCATTTACTAAGATAATAAAATATTTATAAATTGTTATCACTATAAAGTTTTATCATATAATGAAGCATTAATAAAGAAAGAAAAAAATTCAACTTGGTCTAAAAAGATTGATTAAAAATTGTAAAATATATGATTAACGTTATTAAATAATAAATTGCTGGTCGATAAAGCAATACATTTTATAAAATAATACTCTATAAATCACTTGGGACAAACTATTCCGTTATTTCTAAATTAGTAATATATGTTTTCTAAGGATATAGTTCATTTGTAATATCAATACGTTAAAGTTTCAAACGTATCATTGTTTAACAGAGACAAAATGAGAATAATAGAAATAATAATACTGTTTACGAGAAATTCACTTGATGGGGAAAGCAATATTTCAAAAATCAATACCATTAAAAATAATTGGTTAATGTAGTAAACGACAGCAGTGAAAGTAAAATACAGAAATGCTATGTTTTATGGTGATGTTAAAAAGTAATTTCAAAGAATTAAAAGAAATTCCAAAGAAGTTGGATTATACGTAATTTGCTAAAACTATGGAGAAAAGTATTAAATTCAGCTCTGTAATATCACATTAGAGCGTATAAAAAAATTCACAAGAAAAGCCATCTCGGGCACAGGCCTCTTATAATATATTAAATTCAATCTGCTGCATCACGGTGGTTTCCCATCGATAACTGTCAATAATAAATCCTCTGTAAATCTGCTTGAGCTGTAAAATCGGTTGGCTGTCTATTGCACCGTTAAACTGCTATGCGGTGAAAAATATATTATAATATGTTCGTACGTCATCCTGGGAGTTTCTGTGCGTGTCACCCAGTCGTGTGACGCAATCGATAAAGTAAATATAATCCTCTGTAAGAATATAATATCGTTGTAAATATCTGTAGTCTGTATAACACTGTATAGCATCAAATAAAACAACAAGTTATCCTGGCTCGCGGAATAATCAGTACGAGGTGGGATGGCTGTTCCACTTGCGGCGGTTATTTGTGATTTCTCTCTTGTTTCTTCTTTTGTTTAAGGAATATTCTCGCATTTCCTTACGACGAATAGGCACGGCACCTTTTGCGAATTGTCCTTCGGAGGACTATTGTTTCATTAGTTATTGTAAGACACTGTGAAAAGATTATTCTATGGAGCAAAGTGCTGTATGATGGATAGCTCAGAAGCTGATTTTAGTAGTCGTTTCGTTAAAAATCTTTAGAGCAGAATTTTGAAGTTTCATTTGTAGAAAAAAAATTGAATCCTACTATTATTAGTAGCAAAAGAAAAAACTCTTTTTGCTGTAAAAAAAAATCATAAAAGAATATTGCTGTATTGAACAAATTAAGAATACTGTTTATATATAGAATATAAATTTTAAATTCAAGCTCTGTTGTCAATTTTTGCTTCCAAATATTTCTATATATTTTTCAATACTTCTGTGCTTTTATTAAGCTGTAATAGTAATTTATATCTTTCTATTAATATATATATTAATAAATAATTTCTTTATTAAGCTCTAATAAAGAGACCCTGAATTTTTAATGCACTTAGTTTTAAAAATAATATTCATATTTTAATAAATATTATTATTTAAAACGTAAAAACTTTATATTCTTTTACATGTAATAAATTTATCAATATTTCGAAAAATATATTACATATGCATTATATAATCTGTTACTTTTATATATTAGAAAAATATAATTAAGAAAACAATAAAAAAAATAATTTGATACTTATGATAAAACAAATAATGAAAATAGAATAAATTAAAAAGAATAGAACTAAAAAAAGTTAAAACTAAAAAATATCATTGTTCACTGATTAATATTTAAAATTTCATTCCATTCGTTCATACTCATATCATACTCTAAAGACTTTTAATAATCATTACTACTATATCACTTATTATAAATAAACACAAAATATTTGAATTATATTTTGATACAAAAAAATAAAAGCAAGATATAGTTACTTTATATCTATTAAAAATAAGAAATAAGAAATTCTAAATTGAAGCACTTGCTATGAAGAATAGAGTGGTTGATAAGTAATCTTATAAAAATATTCAATGTTAAAAATTCTATAAATTCTTAATGCTCTCCATCACAGCACACACCCTTAATCTCTTCACTGCACCTTAATCTGTCTTCAAAAGACTATATTAATCTCCATCTGGAGTTTATGGTAGCCAGAAATTACTGGCATTAAGCCTACTCAACCAAAAAGCTATCACAAATGGGCCGAAGAAACTAAGGCGCATTAGTGGTATGCAGCATCAAATTGCATCATGCTGCTCTGAAAGTGCTTAGATTCGGCATTGGTCTGATTGACCTCATAAGCACCATCTTGGAATACTCTTGATTTGTTTTCCAGAGTTACTGTAGCTGTACCCTCTTCCATAGAAACTCTGGGTGTAGAAAAGGATTTAACATTATCTGTTTGTTGTGCCTGGATTTGTAGATGAGTTTGCGCTCCAGTCTGTTGTTGCGCTTTAGGCTGTTGCTGTTGGTAGATTTCTTCTTGACGATGCCTGTCTGCCACGCTGAGCTCATGGAAGCTGACCAGGTGGCGTTTCAGGTAGAGCTTGGTCTTGAATGGCTTGTTACAGAGGGGGCATGTGACACTCTGAGGGTTGTGGATCAGGCGCATGTGCTGACGTAGGTTCGACAAGTTACTGTACATGCGGTTGCAGACAGGACAGGGGCGTGGGTCCAGCGAGTGCAGTTTGCGTAGGTCAGCTGCAACACACACACAACTTGCTCTAACCCGGTAGAGGCAGCACGGAGAAGGGAGTTAATTTTTTTTGTTTTGTTTTATTGAATGGATTTATGGGTGGGGTCTCCGATTTGCCAGCCACCACCGGACAGCAACAACCAGCTAAGAAACCCTAGCCACACGACTATTATATACTCTTTCTAATTTAGCAATAGGATCATTCTTAGAGTTCTAAATATCAATTTTTATGTATTACGATTATATTATTTTTTGTACAATTCCTTCTACACAAATTATGTAAATGTTTATACCAAAATTATTACATCTCCCCTCCAAAAAGATAAAAACATTTCAATAAGTGCCATTTTCTTAGCTCATCAATTACAATTATATAACATTTTATTTTTAGTGTAAAAATATTATTGTGGTTAGATTTCAACGTTCAACTGCAACATTGAAAACTACCACCTCTAATCTTAAGTAAATGAGTCAAATAATTTCGTAATTTGATTTTACATTCTATTCATTGGTAATAGTTCAAAGTTCTTACAACTTTAGCCTAAAATAATCAAGAGCATAACAAATCAAGTAACAAATCAAAATAATATTTCCTGAATTTGTATATGTATGATTTCATATATTTCATTTATATATTTATTAGTGAATAAAAGATAACTTGTTTGTTTTATAAAAATTAAGAAAAAATATATTGGTTGATCCTATTACTACCTGTCGTGCGTACAACGATATCGCGCGTTTATTAACGCGCACACATCGGAGACAAATGGTAAGCGTGTGTTATTGGGACATGAGGCGTGAGAGCTCGCGCTGCATCCTCCAAGATTATTATACAATGTTTCTTGACAATAACACCCTTTTACGTTTACAAATTTTCGCTTGACACGTATAAATCTTATTAATATATAATCGTATATAGTTGCTGTTACTATCACTATTAAAACAATAACGATAAATAAAAACAAATAATTTTTGCGATTATAATATGCATAATATTTTTTTTTCTTTATTTGTTCTGCATTCTACATTGTAAATAATTTTAATTTAACTTTGCAGTAATAAAAATAAATACCATTTAAATTTGAACAGTTTATCTAAACGAGAAGTATTATAATTAAAATAAAAAGTAACAGAAATATAATCATAATTTGAGAATTTATATGAAAATTTCAAAATTAATAGCAACCGAATTTTTTTGGGAATTAATCACTTATTATATTATAAACCTTATATTGCTACATAAGTTGATTAGTGAAGCCAGAGATATTAATCTTTTTTTAATTACAACACCGTACTTAAACACTGACCTTAACCAAGAAGCTTATAACAAAATTTAGCATCAAGCAACAGTTTCGCTATATATTTCAAGTTAGGGTGTTCTGCCATGGGATATTTATGAGTACACAGAAAAACGACGCCAATTAGATGAAATATAAAATATTAAAAACTTATAATGTAAAATAATAAACACTGACTGTAAATTAAAATAAATTCAAATTTTATCAATGTTTTATCTTAATTGATTTAATATTTTATTGGATGATATACTTTAAAGTATTATAATTTAAAGAATTTTAAGGAAATAAAAATCATAAATTAAAATTATCCAATATTTCCAATTGGCGTAGCTTCTGAAAGACAATAACGGAAAACATAGAAGCAACGGACAGGCAATTTTACCAGACGGAGGGATTTTACATTTAACCATTTAAAATTCTTCTTTTCTTCCCTCATGTTCTCAGTTCTGATTGCTTGAACTTATTATATTTACAATTTTAAGTAAACCTAAAACAACTTTTGATTTAAAAAACTTAATATAAAAAATAAATTATAATTTTTAACTAAAATCAAAAGTAACGCAAGCTGTATAAAGTTCTCTTTTTGTAACAATTAATATACATAAAATTTATTATAATCTTTTAGCATCACCTCCAATTCTGGCAAATAATATAGACAGGTAGAGAGCTCGAGTATATATGTACACGCAGCTGACTTTCTCACACAACAGCCGCAAACTGCACTCCCCTGGATAAAATCAGAAAATCGCCTCCGAGTGTCAAATGTCTCTTCTTTACCTTTCTCTCTCCCTCTCCCACACTCATCTACACATTCTTCACTCTGTCTTCCTTACATTCTGTCTCTCTTAATGTTTGTTTTTCACTTTCGTTCTTACATACACACATTCCTTTTGTTTCCTTTCTTTCCCTTTCTCTCCTACCGCCTAGCAAGAGCTACCGAGCTACACGAGCTTACCATTTCAAACCGAGGCTCTCCTTCTCCTTCCATCTTTATATTCGCATCCAAAAAATTCTGTCCGACATGATCGGCTAGGTTGTTGCTGTTTGTAATGGTGCTCGCAACTACCAAAAAATTAGGGTTGGGACGGACGATCACTTACCTTGTTGTTCTTGATTTAATTCCGTATTACCAGCATGAGATGGTCCTGGCATCCCACCTTCTAGTGATCCACCACCCCCTCCTCCACCTCCTCCTCCTCCTCCTGCTCCTCCACCTACAAAAATGTAAATTATTGTAGAAAGGTAAAAAATTTATTTTATAATCTTTATGAAATTGTAGAAATGATGCAAATTTTAAATAATTATTCTAAATAAATTAAATACTAATATATTAATGCATGCACAACATACACACACTGTAATTACCTTGATAGGAAGGTGGATAAGATGGCAAAACTTCCATGCCACCATCAAGGCTAAGAAAGCCACTTGGCAGTGTGTTGACCTCCTGCTTTGGAGAACAATCATCATCACTTCCATATTCTGGTAATTCTATTTTTGGCTAAAACACAAAAATTATTATGATTATTTTTTCTAAAAACTGAGATTTATTCTAATACTGATCTAATACTTTCATTAATGATATGCATTTATTTATTACAGTAAAAAAGTTATCACAAAATTGTGAAAGATAAGTTTAGCATTTTTATTTCATGTATTTCCAAAATTTGTTGAAATTTGTACTTGTTATATGTTTATACAAGAATGCTTATACAAGTATATTAAAAAATATACCTTTAAATAATGAATATAAAGCTATAATAAAAAATAAACTAACCTCAACAATATCGAGATCTTTATAACAGTCAAGTTGAACCTGTGGCTCAATTAATGGCCGTGTGCGTGGCGTTCCAGTTGCACAGGCCGCCGGAGCTGGTACTGGACTAGATATTTGAGGCGAATCACTTCGTTTGCACAGCCTTTTTAATGGTGGAGGACTTGAAGTTGGTGGAGTTTTGCTACGGTCCTCCTCCAAATTTGGTGAGATCAGCCCACGGCCATTTGATGCGTGTATGTTGTTTGTCTTCAAATGCTAAAAATGACAAATTTAAATTAAATAAGTATTTTAAAAGAAATAAGTAATTATTTTAATATCATAATAATTGTGGCACAATAATTTTTTGTTCACATATTCTTGTGTATACACAGCAATATTTCTATGAACTTTATATATATTTTATATAATTTTACATAATAAATAAAATAATTTTACTATTTAAGCAAACTTAGTATTAATGTATCGAAGAAGTACATCACCTTCTTTAATATAATATGGTATTAATATATTAACATTAATATATTAACATTAGAAAAAGAGTTATGAAAGCAAAGTAAATAAGTAAAGTCATAGTTGGCATGAAATAGAAGGTAAGAGGAAATGGAAGTTCTGGAAACACTCCAAGTCTATAGAATCTTAAACGATGAAAAGTAGTATAGTTGATAAAGCGATTAGATAATAGGGCTGTAGAAACTATAGTATTTGATAAGATAGTTCAAGGATACTGTAAGGTTTAAGGATACAGAGTCTTTCAAACCCTTTGAAGAAAGAGGTAATAAAAGTAATTACCACTAATATTAGTTTAAGAATCTCAAATTACTTATATTAAGAACAATGTGTACAACATCCAAAAAATTTTTAGAACGTACCTTTTCGTTGTTGTGCTGATTATTTTGAGAGTCAGTGAGGCCACGGATTTGCAGAGACTCAGCAGTTCTTAAAAATGTAGGTAATTCTGCTTGAGATATGTTAACCTCTCCAGCATACATGAACTCCAAAAGTGACTGCAGGTGTTCAAACTCCACATCTCGCATAAATATTATCGGATGCTTGCATGGATTTGTCTATAAATACACATCATATATTTATTTAATATATATTTGCTGAAATAACATTTTATTTTTATTTTTATTTTTAATTCTATCACAAAACTAAAATTACTAAGTAAATCAATATAAATAAAAAATTATAGATATAAACTGAAAAATATATTTATTAAGCAAATACTACATGACAACTTATAGTATTTGACAATGAAAGTAATATTTATAAAAACTAAAAGTGCAAATAGTACTAATTTTTCCAATAAAATGATCATTAAATTTTAAATAGAATTGGTACTAGCATTTTTTGGAACTGAAGATCTTATTTTAAAAATTTATCTATATAATATGTATAGAATATCATTCCTTATTGTTAGAATTATTGTAGTTATATATTATTTCTCAATTAATTTCTTTTAAGATACAACTTTTACATAATTTATATCATTAAAATTATAGTAAAACATCAGTCAGTTTTAAAATGTCTTGACATATATATGAATAACAATTTTTAATACATTTACAGATTTAATGTTGATTAAAGAATATAGAGATAAAAAACAGCGATACAAAGAATAAAACACAATGAACAATTAATTAAAACTATAATTCTTGGTTTTTGTTAGTATTTATACTGCCTTAATGTTAATTCAGACATTCTGCTTAGTCAGACCATTATGTTAGAACATGATCTTATACAAATATATATCTTCATATGAAAATTATGAAATGCTATTCTATATCTCAATCTTATGTGATACATAAATTTTTGTAATTAAATATTATGTCTTTCTAAAATTTCAATATTTTATAATCATTTAATATAATATAATCTACATTCAATTTTCATATACTTATTTACTATTTGTATTATCATTAACAAATTTCTCCTTATTTCACGCAAGGTATTACAATCAACACTTGTATACCAATATAATGTTATTATCTTTTTCTTTTAATAGATCAAGTTCTAGAAATAAAAAAGTAATTTACATTTGAATGTCTAAAAGCAACAGAATTGTCCAGTTAATGACTAAACCAAACTAAACCAAACAAAGTATTACACAATTTATTTAATATAATAAAGTTACATAAATAAATTCAACATATGGCAAACTATAAAGGAAAATATAAGATATGAAACAAAATATAGCTTTTTATTTTTAATTTTAATGTAAAATATAAACTTCAAACTGTAAGTAAATAATGCTAAAATAATGTTAAAACTTTGTGTAATGTAATAACTTTTTAGATGGTCTTTTACTTAATATAACAATAAATTTATTCCATAAATATCATAAATATGTTAGCACTTACATCAAAAGTACTAAAATTCAAATCATATATTGCTTACTACCAAAGAACTGTATTCCTAACTAGATTTTTATTTTATACTTTTTTTATCATAATTGTTGTTAATAATTATATAAATAATGTACTGAATTTGAGCAATTTATGTAGAATTTGTATAAAATTAGCTATACTAAAGTCAATCTAACTAATCATCAGATATTGAAAAATAAATAATATCAAGGGAAAACTATTCCCATGCAAACTATATATGAAGATATATAGGAACATTACGACATAGTATCACGACATATACAGGAGAATTATGAATAAGAACTTTAATTTCTATTCGACCATATCTAAAGCAAAGCATGAGTCTCAAAGAAGGTAAGAATGATGGGTTAAGGTGAAGGGAGGGGGGAACATCGAGGAACTAGCACTGAGAGAAGCAAGGCGGGGAAGGTTTTCTAACCTTGAACAACTCCTTGAAGTAAGGGCTGCACGCGGAGAGGACAACCTTGTGCGCCTGGAGACGCCTACCATCGCAGGCTAAGGTGACATCAACGAAGTCCTCGTCATCCCTGAGGGCCTCGAATTGGCTGGTGATATTAGCTTGAAAGTTGTTCCAACGCAAGCAAAACTGCTGCTGGCTATCCGTCATTCTCCTCGCTCGACTCCCTTCGACCTCCTCTCTCTCCCTCTCTCTTAAACCGAGAGCCCCCCACCACCCACCCTCTGTCCGTCTCTCTCTTACTTTCACCTTCTTCTACTTCTGTCTTTTTTCCTCTTTTTCTTTCTTACTGATGGCAGCGTTATTCTTCCTTCGTTCCACACTTTGACTTCTCAAGTGTATCTTTCTCTGTCTTTCTTTCTTGCAGGAGACACTTCAAAAATTTTCGAAAGATATTGAATATGAAAGATTCATTGAGACGAAGAGGGTGAGGGTGGTTTCGCAGGTCAGGCCTGTTTTACTGCACCCTCGTGCTACTGGTTTGAGATGAGGCTCTCATTACTCTGGAAAAAAAATGGCAGGTGCAAAAAGTGCAATCGATGACTGAAGAGGAGGTGTGTACGTGGGGAGAATCGATAGACGGCTTACCAACATTAAGAGATAAATGAAATACATATTTCATGTATAGTACTTTTTACAAATACCTTCACATTTTTATATTATACCTATTTCGACTGGATAAACGTATAAAAAGCGTCACTGCTCACTATATTTCAACTAATAAATTCAACAAAATTTTCATTTTTCTTACAAAAAACGTTTAATCTTATTAAGTCACTAGAAATGTATCTAGAGATTTCCATAATCTTGTCATTTCTTTCTTTTCTTTTCATACAGTAACATCAACGTATGCTTGTAAGTAATGAAATCATAACTTTCAAAAAATCTATAGTACTTAATACTAGTACTAAAGCCTTTAATATTAGAATACAAAACTGAAAAATTAAAAAAAAAACATAATATCTTATACGATTTTCAATTACATTAAAAATATTAGATTAACGTCTAGTAATTTTCATATTAAATTTAATATTTTATGGTACTATCTGGTACTATTTTTAAAAATAATGTGTTCACGTCAATACTATTTTTAATTTCTTTATTGTAATTCTGATTATATATATAAATCTTACATCAGTTCATAGATCATATTATATAGACTTAACAAAGAATTTCAAATTTACGAAACATAATATTTCTAATTGCATGCGCTTATACGGTTAAAACATTTTTAACGAAAATAAAACTGTTAATCTGTTAATACTGACATATCTTTTAAATGAGTTATTTCATTGCATAATTTTATAATACATACCTAAATTGCACGAATATGTAATTATTAAATACTTTAAAAAATATGTTTACATTATTAAAATTTGAACACTTACTGTATTTAAAATCAAATTGTGATCACAATAAAGAAAGTAGCAAACAAATAAAATTCGTAAATTTAAATTGCGCAATAATATTCTAATTCTAATAAAATTATGGTATAAAATGTATTATTATCTTTTATACTTACATTCCACATTTCCGAAAAGTGCAAACTTTGAATTTGTATTGTAAGAGAATATAGAAAATATTTCCGTGATTGCAGATAGTTTCTCCAACTCCCGTCGTATTCTAAATTAAACCAAATTTTACCACCCATTATATGATCGTCTTCATAGCTTCGAACAGTTTCGGGCCGTCATGGACGCCCGAATTTTGTTCACAAAATAACTTTTTTTAAATTTTTTCGTCACACTATCGCGGTATATGTGAGAGAGATTGTATAAAAACATGATAATTACGGAAAACTGACAGTTATGTGACGCAAGCGAAAAATGTCAAAAAGACAGGTGAGTCAATCTTCTCTGTTTTTTATTATATTTCCATGTATTTTCAGTGTATCATTTTCATTTCTCAAAGATTCAGTCACCAACATTTAAACAAGAAGAAAGTAATACATTCAATAGTGAAATTCGATGGAAAAATAATGATTATTGTTTTTAACCTCGTTTTGAAAGGTTACTGCGGGCGACTCAATCGATACATTGTCCTCGAATTTCGTTTTCCTGAGTAACCAGTATAACTAATTGCTTGTTAAACACATGAGATTTTTATTAGAATTACCGAGAGTTTTTTACAAGTGGGAAATATTCTGATTTTTCTATTAAAATTTATATCTAATGAACAAAAGTTAATCGTAACCTTCATTAAGTTAACCTTCAAAATACAGTTTTTAAAATTTTATTTAATGTCAGTGAAATGTAATTGATATTTCTTGTTTATATTATGTAATCTTAAACTTTATGAAATGAAATAAGTATCATTAAATAGAATGTTCTTTTATGTTTTTAAATGTAAAGCAATTTAAACTCAATTTGTTAGTAGCCCAGTTTCAAAGTATTATTGTTCTTAAATATAGTTAAAATAAAAGGTTGAGAAAATAATGGAAACAGAGGTATTGTCTGTTTTCTCTTCTTACTATATTATAAAATACTCTATAAAATCTGAACTTAACAATGTGTGTAAATTATTATTTAGTTTATTTAATGTACAACAGTAAATTTATATTAAATACTATTACATTAGTATTATAATCACATAAAAGTTGAGAAAAAAGCACAGTTTAAGAAATTAAAATATATGTGACATTTTCTTATTAATTTTATTGTAACTTTTGTTTTTAAGTTAAAGAATACTATGTATTGCTCCTGGTTTTATTTAAAAAAATAGTTTTATTTATCATGTTGATATTATTTGACATTATTTAAATATTTTTGATATATTATATATAATTATATTTATAATGATAAAACTAATTATATAGATTTAAAAATTCCATTATTCAGTTATTAAATTGATAAATGTATTTTATATTTAAATAATTTATATATTTCCATGTTTTATTTTTTTTCCATTGATTCAAAATGTTTTTCTCTTTTCTTTTCATGTTATATATGTGTATATGGAAATATAAACCTAAGAATAAGTGAATTTTAAGAATAATTAATTTATATTTTCATATTATATTATGTTTTAATAAGAAGAAGTTAAAACAATTCCTTGTTAAAATAATTGTATGATTTCTTTTATGTTTGCAGAATTTATACAGTGTGTTTTGGTGATCATCGTGGTTTCCTTACTGGAAACCAAAAATTTTATACTACGTCACGGTGAGTTCCTAAATGAACTAAACTTATAAATTGATTATATAACCTTAAACCATTAAGTAAAGTTATGAGATAAATTATTGAGTATTTAATTGATTCGGTATCATTAAATGTTGTTTTAGTTAACGTATAATTTTAACGTTGAGACAGCTTATTTTTCTGAATTATCATTACTAAAATATGTTTTGGTTGGATATTAATTATTTATATATTAAAATTCTTTATTGCATTGCTATAATATATTTATTAGTATATAATTAATTTCATGAATAATTAAAGAAATCAATAATAAATATAGAAATGTTTCTTACCTTCTGATAAATTAAGAAGTCTTAATCCGATTAATATTGTAGACAAAATACAGTTCCTCAACAGTTAAGTGTACTATTAGCTACCAATAAATTAGTTCAACTGTTATGCCATATCAGACAACGGTTATTTTAATCTGAATAGAGATAATTGTCTTAGTATTAGGATAGTACAGTCTCTGAAAGAAAAATAAACGAAGTTATGTTAGTTTGTGATTTGAAATTATTATTTGTATATATTTCATTTTGTATTCATGTTAATAACATTACGAAGAGTTTATAATTTTATTTTAGACTAATTTACATTAATGTTATAAGATTGTCTTGTGTTATTTCACTGATTTTTATTTTGTTATAGTTCATTACTTATACATATGCTTCTTAACATATCATAACTTTATTTCTGATTCTGCTATATAAAATTAATTTATAGTCTTTTTATGCATTATTTCTTTTTTTTATTTCGAATATATTCTCTAAATATCTTTTTAAAACTTTTATTCTGAAGTGTTTAATTCATTCTTTGAATCTTACTTCAACTCCACACCCTTTTTACGAAGGTTTAACCTTAATTATTCTTTGAATTGTATCCCCGAATTTCTAATTTTAGTAAATTATAAGGAAAGTCAATATAATCATTGTTTTACAGATAGGTGTTAAAAAATTGACAGACTTTTGAATATGATTGTACAGTTGTTATCGGCTCGGGGCAAGTGATAACGAGAGCGGAGGAAAAAGACATTCTCTTATGCGAGGATTGAGGTGTTCAGAAGTTATTTAGAAGTTGACAAGTTATTCGTCCAAAACGTTTCCGATATCTGTGTTCGCTTTATTCTGTGACACCCCTTTAAGATAAATATTCAGTTTCAAGTGAGATTTGAGTGAAAGTTTAGGAGTACTTGGAAATTGATTTCAATTTGTAACTTTGTGTTAAAGTCGAAATTGTTTTTACAGAAATATTCGCGATTATAGAAAGAATAATTTTTAAGTCTGCAATTACGCGTTGAACGTAAAATCCTTTTTTATACCATATTTACATATACGGAATTCGCACTTATTAATTCATACTTTTGAGTAATTTGAAATGAAAAAGATTTACTTCCTGTCTGAAGGATTTTTTGTATATTTTTAATTCGTCGTTATCGTTACTCAGTATTAAAAGAATTTTCTCTCGACATAACGATAAGCATATCTGGAGAAACTGCAAACACTGATTTTTATGTCGGCAGTCAGGCGTACGTGCCGAGAAAAGTATTCTTGGAGGTGATAGTTCATAATTGTTTTCAAACAAATGTTGCTTAGAGGGATTGCATTCGCGGAAGCAAGGCGAAATTCCGCCAGACGTATTTTAAAACCTCAAAATTCCGCTTGCGAAAAGGATAACGCTGAATTGACTTACGATGGAGTCTTTCAGCGTAGTTTGGGATCGAAGGCAAATGGCCTTTCACGATCAATCGGCGAATCTACTCTTGTAAGTTTTTATTCATGCCTGAAAATAATACAAATTAATTTTACACGAAACGACGCAGCGTGAAATACGACGAATGGGCGACATATTAAGGCATTTGTAGTGTGACAATAACCTCTAAAAATAAAACACACGTTTCTTTTCTAAAAAAAGTTCTTCTAGCCATTTTACTATTAACTTTGAAGATAAATATTTTAAGTAAAACTGGTCCCCCTGAAAAATGAATCGTTGTACAGATAATAGATATAAATATATGAATAATAATACATAAATATCGAAATCGTCGGAATTTCGAAAAAATTGTGAAAAAATCAATGTACGTTGAAAATAACGTTTTAATAAATAAGTTTTATACAATTTTTATATCATATGGTTGAACAATCACTGATTGAAAATTAATGTTATTAAATTTAATATAACAATATTTAATGTAATAATTTATAATAATATAAATGAGGCTTGCAATTGCAAATATAATCGGAATAAAATTTGTAAAGTTTGCATAGAAGTTTTGAACAGATCCTCTTTAGTGATGTCATTTGTATAAATGACACGGCTGCGAACACCAGTTACATCCGGTATCTATAGCAACAGATACTGCTCAAAGCAATTAGAGGATCGTTTTTTCCTGACATTTCTCATACGCTTTGTTTCAATATTTTTCTTTTTTTTTTTTTTTTTGATCTTTCAATTTTCATAGGTATTTCATGTATTATTATTCTATGGGAGATCTATTATTCTATGGCATAAGCAAATTATTAATTCTATTCAGTGTGTTGAAGCATTGATGTCGTTTCTTTAGGATTTGTTAAAATGGATATGGATCAATTGTAAATATAATTGAGATAAAATTTGTAAAGTCTATATAGAGGAAGTATTAAACAGATGTTCGGTGGTGTCCGTTCTATAAGAGAAACAGCTGCAGACAGCTACAAACATCAGCTACATTCATTTTTATATTTATTCCTCGTACACTTTTTCAATTTTTATAGGCATCAGTAGGTACTACATTTTATTTATTCTATGACATAAGCAGTGCTGGTGTCTTTCTTTAGGATTTGTTTAAATGGATGTAGATTAACTGTAAATATATAATCGTAATGAGTTTAAGTCTATATAGAAGTTTTAAACTGGTCTTCTTTAGTGATCTCACTTGTACAAAAGACACAGCTGCAAAAACCAGCTACATATGGTACCCACAGCGGTACAAACTATTCAAAACAACCGGAGAATCGTTTCTCCTGTCACTTTCATTTTTATATTCGTTTCAATGACTGTCTTCAACCTTCCAATTTTTATAGGCATTTTCATAGGTTCTATCTTTTGTTTGTTCTATGACTCAAGCGAATTGGCAGGCTGAAGTCTGTCAATTCATAATGCTGTAAGCGTCGGTAAAATATATGAAATTGGATATCGACAGACGTGGAAACTAATAAAATTGTCCTATATCGCATCGTATTCTGAGCGTCACAAATTGGAGAATTAGATCGGTCTTTGTCAAATCGTCATATGGATAACAATAATAATACATTGATCCATTATACGTAGTAGCGATTTTTCAAACGTCTCGAACATTGTGTAATGCTGACGATTTGTTTATATTCAAATTCAGCAAATGTAGAGATAAAAATATAAATAAGATGTAACGTATAAAATTTCATTTACACTCTAATTGTGCTTTTAAGATACTTTCCTTGACCAGGCATCATAACTGCATGTTAATCTACTTTTCTTGATAACTACTTGAAAGATTACCATAGAATATATGTATATTAGATGTACATATTGTGTTACGTGCTATTTAACACGATGCCAGGAGAAAGTTCATATTTGCTTACTTCGTTCTTATCGCAGTGTGATAACGTATCGACGATAAAATCAAACAAAAATTTTCCTCAATATTTTATATGGTGATAAATTATTAACACTTTCAAATATCTTGATTGATGGATATCTCTGTCAATTTTTCCAGTGAATGATAATCATTCTGATATAAGAAAGGAACAATAAAGCTTATTTATAAAAATGATAGACGATTTATAGTATGTTTATAAATTCAATTATGGTTATTTAACATATGTGAATTTAGTTTCTGCAAAGTAATTGGATTTAATCAATAGAATCTTCTCAAAACAGATAAGATTACCGAGATATTACTATGTATGTATATATGAACATTTGTTAGACATATAACTGATGATACAGTAGTTGTAATTCTGAAAATCATTTGAAATGATACTTGAAATGAATGTAATTAAACATAATTCCAGAAAATTTTCCAATTCCTTGTATTTAACACGTTGAATGCTACGGTGGTCTCTGGTGATGCAAGTTCTATTCAATTTTTCGTAAATTTTACGGATTACAAAATTTCCAACGATACGAATGACTTCAATAACATCGCCAGAAAAATGATGCGCGAATTCAATACAATATTTCACAAAAATTAGATGTTATGATATGATATATTTCAGACAAATTCTTAAAAATTATGCTATAAGAATTAATTAAAATTAATTATCAAAATTTTGGTCACGAATAACCATTATAAATGGTTGAAATTTTTTTAATAACCGGTAATCATTATTGATGACGGGAATTTTATTTTGGTTATCGAATACCAATATAAATGATCGGAATGTTTTTTGGTTACCAGTAACAAATTATCGACGACTCGAATTTTATTTTCTTTACAAATTACCATTATAAATAATTGAAATTTTTTTCGTTGTCAGCAATCATTATAGATGACGGGAATTTTATTTTGGTTACAAATAACCATTATCGACGAAATTTAATTTTGGTTACCAATCACCATTATCGATGATCTAAATTTTATTTTGGTTACTGATAACCATTATCCACGGCAACAATTTTTTCCACTTACATTCTACTATCGTTTATTGTTATTAGCATTACTGATAATAATTAGTACATATTCACTGACAACATAAAAAATAAAATAAAAATATTAATAATATTAATTATGAAAGCTATACATTTTATTGAGCAACAAAAGGTATATTGTAGTACAATGTTAATACAAGTGTGAATGGAAATATTGTACTACAATCTTTTTTGTCTTATTCTTTGTTTTGTACATTTTCATAATTAATAAACAAGTTTTATGATTAAGTTGCTTTATGTCGTCAATGAATACTAATTTTATCAGCGATATTAATAACAATTGATAATAATCGAATATAACTAAAAGAAGTTCTTGCCGTGGGTAATGGTTATCTGTAACCAAAATAAAATTCTTTTCATCAATAATGGTTGCTGATAACTAAAAAAAAAAAAAAAATCCCTTTGTATCGGTTACTGATGACCAAAATTAAATTTCCTTTATCGATAACAGTTACTGACAGCCAATTAATACTTTAATTAATTAACTTGTAATTAACCATAATGGTTATTTGTAAACAAAACAATAAAAGGTTAACATCTTGTAGTCATTCAATATTTTGAGAAATTTCTTTCAGTTTTACTGACAGCTTGCTTACATTTAAATAAAATTTAATTCTCACTCAATGACTTCCAAAAAAATCTTTGAAATATCTAAATGTTATTTCGGATGTCTGGCATGTTTCAATCCATTGCGACTTCCAGCACAAAATATATATATATAAATAATATAAAATTTCCGTGGCAATCTACGTATTAAGAATATTAAAATATCTTGCACGTTTTGTACAAATGGTAGTAGGTTTCCCTTTAATGGAAACATAAGACACGTGAACTTAGTGACTGAATACAGTTCACTGGATACAGCGCGTATACACTTTTCTGTATGTATATTAATAGCTTGAATTCGTTCTTTTGTACATTCCAGTAACGTTTCGTCCTTGCTTGGTTTTAGCTTGCAGTTGCTAGTGTTTACTTCGTGAGTATCAGTGTCAGGAGAAATAGCGCCAATATCTTAGAAACTTGCAAATGATGCCATTTTTATCGTTTAACTATGCTTTATAATTAACTTGAAGATATCGTGAGTTCTTTCAAATTTCTTTTTAATTTTTCCACCTATTTAAAAGAAAAGAAATAGATTTAATTATCTACGTGATGCAATGGAACCTGTGGAATTAATTTCAATTAAATTAAGCCGGTAGCTAGCGTCTCTTTTTACAATTGTTACTTTATATTTTGAAACTAATAATAAAAGAACAATTACAGAGGACAGGACACAATATAAACGTAATACTTTTTAAATTATTTATGGACTCTGCGTCTTCTTTACTGCTAAATCAAATTTTACAATCTTACACTGAACTATAGGTTGAATCATATTCTCTTTGTGCTTGAAACCATCTGATGCCATAAACATCTCGAAATAAGGAGGTTCTCGTCATTGTTTTCACCGTAACCTTCCCTTTCTTCAGTACGAAGACTTAAAACCTTGGTGATTGATATCCATCCAAATTTCAAAACTTTATCGCACAACACATATCAAGATACTGGCAGCTCTTTATTGCTGGTTTATTGTCATTGACAAATTTATTTTTCAAACGCATTAGAGTTATCTTACTGCTTGAAACACCTGAGTAATTTTCAATTACATGTTACAGTTATTAATTATAGAGCTTCGAACGTTGTAGATTTTCGCAACTCTTGCAACACTTCTATATCTTCTTCTAACTGTTCAGGCATCTTCTCTTTCTTTTCGTCGCTCGTTACGACACGTTTCCTCTTTCATGTCATTAGACGCGAGGTATTAACGCGCGCGATATTACCTTCGTATTAAGGTAATAGGAAAATAATATGAAATTATAGAAAGGACACATAGTAGCGATGGGCACAAGCGATGGAACGTTTCGACAGAAGAATATTCGGATAATAGATCCTCGGCTACTGGACGTTCCACTGTATTCTATTGTACGTGTATTATTAATCTTCTGTTTTTACTTCGTTGGCGCGAAATTTCTAAGGAGAATTTCCAGCCTAATTCCACGATAATCGAACTTGTACAATTTTTGTCTGCGCTATAAAATAGAAATGCATAAAGATGCTGTATAAAATTAAAATAGTAAATATAAATGTAGCATGAATACACGTTACAGTAGACATTATTTCTACTAACAAAGATAATAACACGGTACAAGGAGATTAAAGAAATGCGATATGGTAGAAAATAAGGAGAATGGAAGAAGACATTTTTATCAAATCTCTTTATCAACTAAACGAAATAAATTTTCATTCGTTAAAACCTCATATCGGACAGGAACGCGATAATTTGCCGAGACTGATTTCGATCATTGGTCATTATTGCAGTCGATTACGTATATTGCAACTGATGTACGACTGTTAATAAAACTAGTTGCTCTGTTAGAGGAATCTCTAAACATTGATTTATATATATCGTCAGCTTGTAATGACACCTTAATCGTAAGAATTTATATGTAAATTTATAGACTCGTGATACGTTTTCCACGTACGTGATCCGTTGGACAAAGAAAAATATCACACCTTTGTTCTTTAGATTTTTATTTTCTTTATTTACTATATAACAATATACGTACAGGGTGGCTCGGCTGAATGGGATCACCTAAATGTTTGCTTTATTTATTGTTGTAGGAAGAGCCTCTCAGTACAAAGTTACGCTACTTAAGGCGTCACGTGTAAAAGTTGCACTTTTCCCCAGATTTTTTTTTTAACACGTCGACGCCGGCGCCGATATTCATGGCTTTCTCCGTGGGGCGGCGCCCGAATTCACTGTCTGTTTCGTGGGGGCGGCGCCTGAATTCACTGTCTGTTTCGTGGGGCGGCAGTGGATCTCATTTGTATCTTATGAAATACACGCGAGGCCCACCGTCGTCTCTCGAAACAGACACGCGAGACCCGCCGCCGCCGTCGGAACAGACACGTGAGGCCCGCCGGCGGGTCGCGCCGCCTCACGGAACATGAACGCGAGACCCACCGGTGGGTCTCGCCGGCGTCAACGTGTTAAGAGATTTTGTGGTCATCGGTATTTTTTACTGACTATATTTCTTTATCCAGCAATTGATACGCCTTTTTTAATTTTCCATAAGAAAATATTAAGGTACTTGTGTCTGAAGGTGCTTGATTTTCAAAAAATATTTTGATTTTAATTTTGTACAGCTTGGCGTATGAAAGATAGGGCAAGATACTCCTGTGTTTATCTTTCGTACTCTGCGTTTGATGAAATTCGGATGGAAATATTTTTGAATCTAACGCAATCGTCCAAGAAGTCTTCATTTTCTATTAACGATAACGCAAATTGTTTAAAGAAACATGCTTGCAGAATGCAAGAAGTGTAAAAATGGTTTATGCGCCTCTTATTTTTGTTTATATATTATATATTTGTTTATATCTATATATTGTTTTGTTTAAATTTCTCCCAGTCGTCAACCCATGTTGCCCCGAAAAATTTTACTCAAAGCCAATTTGTATGCGTAAAAAAGTATATAAAATAAACATGCAAATAAATCATTAATGGATAATAAATCAAAGAAGTTCAATTTGAAACAATTCTTTGTTATATTTACAATTGTACCATTTATTAGCATTTAGTAGGACAAAATTAAATTTTAAAATTTGAGGACAAAATTAAAATTACCGAGATAAACATGTTTATTTACTTTCGCGTAAAGAATCAAATTTTGCCTGGATATTTGATACAACTGTAGTCGTGCACGAAAGGCCTGAGAGATATCGGGCGAACTGTAAACAATGCCGCGAGAAAGGCGAAGTGGCGATAGGTTGTGACCTTGGCCACGAGCGGTTGCGGAACACGTGCATGGTGGAGCTAAGACAAAAAACAAAGGGATGCTAAGGGAGAAAGACGAATTAACAGTGAGAGAGCTAGTTGAGAAGTCAGAGAGTGAGAATCGAGAAGTCAGGAAGATAGTGTTGCTAGTTTCGAGAAAGTGTGGTCCGCGTAAGAGAGAGCGTTGGATCCGTGGTGACGAGAGTTGCAAATTAACTAAATTTAGTTGTCTGAATTATAGTACGTTATTGTATATAGTTCGCGTTAAACAACCATCGTTTCCTGTTTAATCCATTTGTAGTAAATAAATTAATTGTAGTAAAGATCCTACACAACAGAGCATCTTCGACGTTTCTCAGAGGTAATCGATATTTCGGTTGTACAGTCCTCAATGGCGAAGACTTCGTTTTGCAACGGATACGTAGCATAAAATATTATAAGTGTGTTTAGGATCTTTTATTATTGTAGTATTATTATTAGTATAATAATACCATTTTAGAAATTGTTGGAGGTTCTGTCCTAATTCCAAGCGAAGGTCCATCTAAATGATTTTTTTAAAAAGCTGCAGTTTCATACCTTTAAACAACTTTGTGAATTCTTGACTCTTTGGTCGGTTAATTTAAGATGGTCGATATCTTTTCATTTCACTGGTATGTGGCAGTTGCAGAAATATCCACGGCCCCATAATTCTGTTACGCAACCTCATATGGGGTCTTGGCCCATAATTTGAGAAGCCCTGCCATGGAGAATAAAAAATCACATAGGCTGGTGTGCAAAAATGTACAGAGTTCTATTAAAGAAAAAAAAAAAATACCGATGACCTTGAAGTCTCCTAGAAAAGAAATGAACTTGAAGAAGAATTCTTTTCACCGTTACACGTGCCCCTTGAAATAGCCTAATTTCGTCCTGAAAAGCTTTTTCATGCAGCAATACGTGAAGCAGATATTTAGATGATCCCATCCAGCTGAGTCACCCTGTATAACGATATTACCATATAACGCTATATAAAATCGTTATCCTACTATTCTAATGCGTTTTTTTTTATGAACTAATAAACATATTCACGTCACTAGTCCGCAGTATTTGTCTCGTGAGGTGTAGATTTATGAGAGAAGTAGAAGTTTCAACTTCTGTTAGATTGTCATAGTCTGTTATAGTCTGAATAGATTTTTATATTATGTTATATTAATATATCTTTTATATTATATTGTATATTAATTTCTTCGTGTTTTATTGCATCAAATGATGATATATGATATGATGGAATTCAAGGTCAATCGAATACAAAAATCAAATAAATATCTCGCATTTGATAGAACACTGCATTTATTGAATAGGAAAGAAGATTCTATCGTTTTAGGTATTAGACGTTATTATTAAAAGACATTATTCGTCTGTGAACGCTGCAATATTTTATAATTGTCGTGAATTTCATTTTAAATGACGCGCATTGTACGTCTAACATAACGATCTTTCTTTTTTAGTTTATTTAATCACTTGTTCGTCGAACATAGCAATTTTGTAAATTGTTTTAATTCATTGTTTCTTGTTTTCATCTTGCAATTGACGCGCGTTTAAAAATCTTATCTCGCCGGTTGGTTGGTTAGCTATTGAGGCTGGCGAGGAGGACTAAAAGGAAAAAATCAAGAAGATTCTTAACCAGCATATTTATCGTCATCGCCCGTATCAAAATGAATAATTTATGTCGCAAATCGGGAAAACCGCTGCTGCTTAAATTTCAAATTTCGTAATTTCGTTTTTTTTTTTTTTTTATAGTAATTTAAAAACCAAAAGGACGATTAAGTATTAACATAAAAAAATATAATTTTGGTACCGATGCTACAGTAGCGCGTTTCGCGAAATAGTGTGATGAAACAAGTTTACGCCTTTTTACTGTGTTTCGAAATATGACGATTCGAAATGCGGTAGAACACGATTGCCCGAACTAATTGCGTTCACGATGATCGGGTAATCGAATTTTTCGAATAATCGAACGACTCACGTCTAACCAAATTCTACATGAAAAATTAGAATTTTTTACAAATATATAATTTACAGTTTTCTTAATAAAAATTAGTGAAATTAAATTTTAGTAAAATTTCTTACAAATATGTATCACACGTATTACATACGTATGTTTTAATTGTTTCTGTTCTTCCAATTTTTCTGACATTTTTTCCTGCTAAATTGCATATCATTTTTAGACTTGGTACAGTGTTCCCCCGATCAACGTGGGGGACACCTACTGACCGCGTAGTTGCGAAGCAACTCTCCTCCCACAAAAACTGGAGCACAACATACTCACATACGTACACACATTTATATTCTTCCCGCGCATGTGTATATATTCATCATATTTGAAAAGGAAATTTTACTTCGCGAGGAGAAATATAAAAATAACGAAGTATTACGCTATCTGTCCTCGTGTTTCGTACGACAAGTTTTACAAGGCCGAAGTTGAAATATTTTTCAAACTAATTATTTTTCGATCCAAGTGCCTTGGCACCTTTTCGCAGAGAATTAAAAAATCCATCGAATGATGTATAAAAAAAATGTATTGTTCCATTTGGAACAATGGACGTGACTTTGTCTTTTCATCGAGCTGAAACTTAAATTAAAAAATTTTTAAATTAAAAATCTGAAGATTAAAAAAAGAAGGACAATGGACGTGACTTTGTTTCTTCATCTAGCTGAAACCTCTTTTTTTTTAAATTCTTGATATTGCAATTTGTAGTCGGTTGGAAGCTGATTAATTTTTGTTCGAAACATTTTTTCGTACGATTATCGGAAGTAGCTGAGGAAAATCGTGGTCACTGACTTTTACACCACTCTGTATATAGATTGGTTACATTATTACTTATACTACATATATACGGTACTTACACCATTACTTATACTTACACATAAATTGACTTGAAACAAACATAAAAAAAAATTAAATTTGTGAAAAAGAAAAGTCCGAGTATAATCGAAACTACTACTATTACTACTACTACTAATAGTAATAATAATAATACTATGGGAATAATAATAATAATAATAATATTATGGAAATAATAATAGTAATATTTCACATCATTTATATTTATTTTAAAAAGTTAAATGTTAATATAAGTAATTGCAGTACGAAAATAGAATGTTAAATTGACTAGCGTAGTTAATTGAAACAGCAGGCCTGGCAACGTCGCCGCGGATGTCAGAATGGAATTGTCATCATGAAAAGAAAGACAAGAAAGAAAAATGTCGATTTAGAATTGCCAAAAAAAGACTAAATAACTAATGATTGTAAAAGAAAATGCGCTAAACTTGAGAAAATTATTTAAGAATAATAGATAAATTGAAATTAGTATTATATTATTTAATGTCTTATTTCCAAATTTCGGATAACTAATACGGTTCAGACTTAATATGAATTTGAAACAATTATACATTGTGTCTTTTATAACGAACTATCTTTTTCACAGAATTAGCTTTAACTAAAGAAATTGGTGTATTTTTCAATCAATCGTCGCTCGTCATTCAAACGTCTAGACATACGCATTGTGAGACGTTGCCACGGCTGCGTCGCTTAGCTTCTGAAAGATTTCCACGTAAATCTGTATTTCTCATTAGTATTCAAGTAAAAAACATCTGGGCAGTTCTACAGAAATAGAAAAATTCACTTCGTCACATTTGGATATAATTTTCTGCCAATTTTGGCACGGCTCTTGGATATAGCTTTTCCATTTTCGAAGGAAAAGTAAAACTAAAATTCCTTCTTTTTCATCATTGTGCGATGACAACTTTTATTAACACGTTGACTGGCAGACGAATTTTCCATGGTTTGCCCAAGGCGCCAACGTGAACTTTTCATTATGCGATGTATATTATGTTGAAATATTATTTGCAGCAAATAAAATGAGTTATAAAATCATGCTTGAAGCATTTTCCGTGGTGTGGGCCACCGGTGGCCCCCACGGCGCTATAGCCAAATCGACTGCCGGTCACCGGTGATACCCCCATGGCAGTCAACGTGTTAACAATTTCTCGATAACTATGTGATAAATCGATTTCAGATTTTACACGAGGGTCTCTTGCGCTCCAAATTAATTCTGCTCGAAATTTGAAATTTGAGGTTTAATCTTGAATTTTGAGGTTTACCTAAGAATTACCTTCAATTGTGTCCGAATATTAAAGTGAATAATTAGACGTGTGTAGGTACCAGCTCATCGCAGGTACCGAAAAAGGCGCGAGTACCCGGTATTACAGCAGATAGATGTAACTAGGATGCACGATACCCTATTGACTATTGTATAAAAGATTACAAAAGTGATTTTATAGCTATGTTTCGACAACTGCGCAATAGGACTTATCTCATTAAGTAGTTTACGTTTGAATTGTCAATAACTGGTTAGTCATTAAAATAAAAGGTATCAGCAATTCTCAAGTGGTTTTTACCAAGATCGTCCGAAGAGGTGTGGAGGTCTAACAGTGGGAATTTCTGTCGTGTGTACAGAACAATTGATTTATTATTGTCATATGCCGTTTTGAAATTTCCATGCATGTCAGCGAACAGTTTGTTGCGTAATTACCACTACTTTACCATTTACTGACCACAGAAAGGATCAGCTGGGAGCAAATGATTTTTACTTCGTTCGGTAGTACACATATAGCTTTGGCTATTCGAGAATACAGTTCTTAATGCAGCACAGTGTGGAACATTTTTTCTAGGAAGAAGTAAAGATGAAACTTTCCTGAAAAGGAGTCTTCCTAAAAATGTTGCAGGAAATATTACAAGTGAGAAAGAAAGTGTAGGTCTCATTCTGTTCATCTTGGAACATGCTATATTGCTGATTATGACAGAGATATGGTACAATCCTTGATGCAGCAAACACAAACGAAAAATAATGCTTTTAAAGTGGATGGGAAATATTGTTGAGATTTAACCATTTATTGAGCAGTGTGTAATTCTTTTGGAGACAAAAGTTTTCATGTAATAGACATACGTAGCAGTGACTATGAAAGTGACTTAAGTTAATTGCTTTTCATGCATATTATTGTAACGTAGGTTGTAACATGAAATAAAATAAAAATTCAACTTCTCTTTAAGTTGTAGACTTACACAATTTTCACAATCATCGGCGCGTATGTAAGAAGATTTCCCTCTGCTTACATTTTCATTGTCTGTCAAGTCGAAAATTAGCTTTCGTCACATTCTCTCGTCACATTGTGCCGACGAGAGCTAGTAGTATGTGCAATATCCTGTAAAGATTTTAGAGCGTCCAGGGCCATGTAGATCTTGAGATTTTACCTACGCCAGGTGATAAAAATACGTTTTGGTGGAAGACGCGTTTATCACGTTGAATGTCACGTCAGTTTTACAACGTTTGGCTGTGGCACCACGATAAATTTTTTATTATGCGATACATATAATGTTGAAATATTACTTACAAGAAATATATTACGGTGTATAATCATCATTAATGAATTTATCTCACTGGGGTCACCGGTGACCCCCATCGCGCTGTAGTGCAATTCGCTCGATTCATTTATTTTTTGCGATTATCAATTATCTCATATTGTGTCTTCGCGTTGCTAAATAATTGTTCTATGTTGCTACGTCCCGGGACCTACCATAAACCATAATCCATCCCCGGTCATACTTATTCAGATCCGCAATAATCCTAAAAACCGTCATAAAATTTAGCATTTTTAACTTTACTCTCAAGGCCCTTAATTGCTATCAAACATCTTTCAAGTTGAAACGTTCCTTAGGGAAAAAGCGGGGTTTCTCCATGTTCGACAGCCATTGGTAGGGCGCACACATAATAGATGTATATTTCATGTATAAATAAAACTATTTTTATATGTTTTATACTGCATTAAATTCGACACACCATTGTAGTAACGATGGTAATAATACAAAATTTATAACTATTGACATTTGTTCAAATTATGTATTTCTACTAATCTTGGTGCGTGGATCACCGGTGACCCACGTGGCATTCAACGTGTTAACCGTTTGAGTTCCAGGAAAAAAGTTTGTTATTTTATGAGATACATCTACATTATTATACATGTGTACTATTAGTTTATAAATATCTCAAGTTTTCTTCAATAAAAATTACTGAGAAGATAACAATTCCTTTTTTGTATTTATTAGTAATTTACAATCAATTCTCGCATTGAGAATTTTCAGTAATTTTCTCTGGCGTGGTGCAGTGACATGGCTAAATATTTATAATAAGTTAATATCTATAATAAGTATAAGTATTATAAATAAGTAAATATTACTTAATATAAATATCTAGTTAACTAGTTAAAAGATAATAATGAAATACAAAATATCGTCAATCGTCCGTAGCGTAGTAACAGTTCCGGCTTTAGGGTTTCCTAACAAAATAATACAAAAGATAGAAGTAGGTACAGGGATAAGCAACAAACTCGCTACGGTCAGGGACCCGAAACGGTCATTTACCGTTAGGGGTGTTGAATGTACATAAATGGTTGTACATTCTGATGACACAGTACTTGAAATTTGTCCTCCAAAATTTAATAGTACGTTCTCAAATATATAGGCTACACGGCCGTTGGACCGACGCTGTTATGCGTGGTCTGCGTTGTAGAAATGCACACGATTCCTGTGGTACATTTAGCGTTATAGCTAACACTCGTGTAGTGTTCGATCTAACTCTGTTACAAAGCGATATCTCTGTTACTTTTAACAATGTTAAATATTCATTCTCGGTTCGGTCAAACTGTTACCCCATTTCGAGGTCGACTTTAGATATTCCCATTATGAGTAACGATCCGACCTCAGTCTGATGCTAGTCCGGACACGATTCCTGGAAAGAATATTGATCCGCTCTCGGTTCGATCTCGGATCGATCAAATTACTATACTATGGTTTCGATTATGGGTATTCACACTATGAGTTCAGCGCGATCGATAATACTTTGCGCATTTGCGAATGCCCCGAGGTGTTTTCGTAACGATGACCTTAGGATAGGTTTAGGCATTAAAACAGTCGAAGGGGAAGCAGAATGTTTTGCAAAGAAATATAAAACTCGACTCGAAAGCAAAGCAGATAGCTTAGCCAGAAATCTGTACATATTGAATTTAGCTCGAAGATTGGGGAAAGCACATCCGGAGGATCTGATCACGACACGATAAGTCAGTGCTGCTAGGAACAAACGCAAGCTCAGGTATTGTCCAATGGGACAATATCTACATGCTAATCGATCAAACTTATACAATAATTTACTGAATATTTAAAGAAACTAATTGTAAGTTAATCATAGGGTCAATAAAAAAGGAACACTTCTTATTACTTACTTTTCAGTTCATTTCATCTAAAGATCTATTGGGCTTTAGGAATGTAAGAAAACTGAGAATTAGTTCATGAAAAATGATCAAAAATGATCTTTTATTAAGCAGAATCGCTGTTTGGTCCACTGTGCGCCGTAACAACACTCGAAAAATCACGGGTTGACTGATGGTAAATCAAGAAACACGTTCATACTATCGGTTCAGTTCTGAACCAGTTCGATCTTTCTGAACACAATAATGTAGTTGTGTAGATCAATAAAACTTAGCTGTGTTGAATCGACCACTGGATACAACTTTATAGATTTTCTGACAAATTAGGGTTCTATACCTGGCACTCCTTGTCAATCCATTACTTAGTCGATTGAGCTAGTCGACCTTTGCACAAAGAAATTTAATAAAATTTCTCCTACCTGAAAATCTACCACCTTAAATCCACTGACCATAAAGCATTGTTTCATAAAGGTATATTAGACTCGTTGATGTAGGTAAACGGTAAGTACACTTCCATGCAGTGGTCATTGTAAAACCCTATGATATAAACAGGTCCTGAAACTTCCGTGGTGGGGGTAGTTTGATTTGAGGACAGAAAGTTTCTTGTATTGTCCACCATACACAGGGCGCTGATGTCGAGTAGTCAACAATCTCAACAGAGTAACACGTGGTGGAAATAGTCCAATGAATATTTTATAGTTTTTACAATACTTTATAAATGGGTATACGCTATTTATCTATAAACAATTCTATTTATGATTAAACTTTGCTTTAGGAGACAAAAAATTATAACCTGTCCCCTATTGTTTTGACTACTCTGCAGCAACACCCCTGGTGGAGGACTGCAGAAACACAGGTCGCTACATAATTGTGAGATCCACCACCAGGCAAGTTTCAGGACATGTATATACCTGTATATATTGTGTTGTAAAACAATATGCACGAAACAGTAGGGTTTTCATCAAGCCTGACTTCAACATTGTCAGTCAGTAGCTAAACGTGCGTTGCAGCTTTCAGTGAAACGACAGTTCTAGTGATTCAAGATGAAAGCGTCTTTCTCGTTGCCCAACATTTTATTAATGTTACAAAATGTATGTAGACTTCGTAGTTTGAACACCGGTGTAGGCATATCGTCGCGTTTGAAGCTAAGTCTACACTATCAGACAATTTTCCATAGACGCGTGACGCAACCAATCAGAATCTATTTTCCTGCGGATTTTCCATGAAAGACAGGTTTTAATTGTATCTATGGAAAATTGTCTGATAGTGTGGTCTTAATAAGGCTATGCCTACGTTTCTCTGAAACGACGCTTTCGTAGACGGTGGGTCTTAGTCGACCCGTCTGTCACCGTTCTTAAGGAACTTCAAATTATTCACTGTTTGTTGAATGTTGTCGAAAATAAATGACGTAATTATTTGTTATTTATTTTCTTTCTTCGCATGTGTGGTTGTCCGTGAAGGAAGGTGAGGCGATACCCTTCGTCGCCACAGCGTCCAAGCTGGCCGCCGTGGAGGATGCGGCTCCCAAGGGGCCCGAGGCTTCGATTCGATCGAAAGTCTCGCCTACAGCAAGGGCCGCCCTACAGGCTCTTCGGTCACCAAGGAACAGAATATCGGGTCCTCTTACTCCTCCTCCACCGATAACAAAGGATGTCGAAACCATCACTGGTGAGTGAGCAAAAATTGTAAAGACCAACCTCTACTATTCTCCTCGCAATTCCAACCAATTACATTTTTTCTTAAAATTTTCTTTACACGTCGTATAGTAAGCTAATCCTTCTAACTTCTTTAAAAGACTCAAGTCGTTTGGTCTGTTTGGTTTGTTTCAAAGGATGTATGGACACTTTTGTGACCGACTGTACATACCTATCTTCGCTATCTCCATTTTTTTTTTGTCTTTCTCATAACTTTAATAATTCTTTATCGGAAGATCTTTTATCGATAAACAATGAATCCGCTTAGTGGTGTTTTTATGTTCTTTTATCGACGCTCACATATTAACGATCTTAAGAAACTATTTTTTCGACGATATCTTCTTTTTTTTTACACAATCATTTTCAATAATGCGCTATGATCAATGCGAGTAGCTGTTGCAGTAAGTACATAATGTTGCTTTTTGCTAGAATGAATCATATCTGATCTTTTTCAAGTTTCTTGTTAGTTGAAAACATTGATAAAATTTGGGATGAAACTAAAATTAGATAATCAACTTCTTTTTATTATTATTAAATGAATTGAAATTTGTTACTAATACACACACACGCTTTTTTCAATTCATTTAAACTGCTATGTACCCTGCAAGATGAACCGCCATTTTTCGGGCATTTTCGATAGTAAGCCAGGAACATGTTTGAAACGAAAGGTAGTTTTGTAGTCCGCACATTTGGATATCGAGAATTTCTAAAAAAAATTTTTTCAATGAAAAGTTAAGATCACCTGGACTTTGTTTATGGCATCATATGGTTTGTGTAGTAGTTGACATCAAAACGAATTGAATTACCTGCCATACTATGACCTTGAGATGATCTTGAATTCAGAATAGGACCTATAATTACTAGAGAATTGCGAAATTTATGCAAATTTATATTTTTATGACACACATACATATTGTTTTGCATAGCATGTGATGCATCCTGTGCATCCTTCCATCTCTAAGTCATGATAATTATTGCACATTGGTAAAATCTGGAAGGAATCTGGAAATGTATATAGAAGTTACAAAACATTTACTGCAAGCATACACATATTGATAGTAGAAAGTTAGTATACAGCAGTGGTCTTAAATATACATATAGTTATTGAAGATGATGGCATTAAATATGGTGATACTTATTAACATGAGGAATGCTGTTGTCTATTAATATAGAAATGCATATATGCTTGTAGTAGATATGTTGCGACATCTATGTAATATATATTTTCAGATTCAAAGTTTCAAATTTTAAATATTACAATTTGGGAATAGTGTCCAATTATAGTGTTAATAAAATTTCAAGATGTTTTTGTATAATACACAAAATACATTCGTAAAAATATACTTGTAACAAGTTTTTGCAAGTATTTAAATACTTTTGTGAGCTACTGTACTTACACAGATACTAACGCTCATAAATGCTCGCACGCTATAGTTAATATAGCACATTGGTACATCAATAACACGTGAATGTTAGTAAAATATATAAATTAATGAAAAATTAACGATATGCGAGCAATACTTGCCATTTTTTTCTGAAGTCAACAGATCTACTGGTTTTGAATATTAATCTTAATTGCTTGGATTAATCAGGATATAAGTTTAAAACATACTCTTTTGCCTGATACGTGTTCAGGAAATTATGTAGATAATTTGGAATAATAAATACATAGCTCTGTTATTAATTTAGTAATTATACAGAAAACGGCATACATGACTGATTTCAATGACCTTGAAATATATTGCCCAGGTGGACATTCTGAATAACTACATGCGCATATATATAAGTAATATTAAATTGTAGTAACCCAATTTATTATTTCATAATGAGTGACTCAGTCTTGTGTTTATACCTTTTAATTACATTATTCAACTATATTTTGCAATTGCATTTTAATTACAATTACAAATTGTAGTTATCTTGCATAATTGTATTATTGTATAATTTATGGAGTAATTTAATCGTTAATCTGTACAACTTTGGCTTGAAAACACGTAAACAATTTCTTCGATATTCAATTGTTCAATTAGTAGTAACGTTTAATTGTGCAACAAATTGTTAACAAAAATGAGGCCCCCGTTGTTTCTTAAATTCGATACGGTCATCTTTGTACATATTTTTAATAATATCTGCCACGGCTTGTACTAGCAATTGTGCAATTCCACCAAGCTTTTATCCTTTTCTTCATAATAAATTGCAAGCTGTGTTCTATCAAAACTTCTGCGTCATGCAGTGGCAACGCAATTTGGCATTCTTTCGTTTTCGTGACACGTTAAATTTGATCTAAATCTTGGTGTATAATAAAGACATTGATGTTAATTTTTGCTACCCTTAATTATGCAAAATAATTACACAAAATAAATCTATTTCGCGGATCGAACCATTTTTAAGAATTGCCAAATCGTGGAACGTAGACAAGTGTCCTGATATCAGCGTGACGTGAAGTAAAGGCAATTTTCTGTTAAAGACGTATTTTGCAAATTATTTCATTTTTTATATAAAAAAATCTATCAAAAAAACTATCTGCTTGTACGAAAAAATCACCTATAACGTTTTTATTAATAATCTATTCGTATTTTTTATTAAACAATTCAAATTTGTTGGTATTAATTTCTGGATATTAACATTACTATTCTAATTTGTTAATGTTAAATAATTCCATTTAAAAGTAATATCTGATACTATGATGATATTATGCTCCTTCGAATCTATTAGTATTCAACAATTGTATAATTAAACGTTATTGTATGATTAACTTCTTGTTCACGTCCCAAAATAACAGCCATTTTAAATATTTTTTTGGTAAAATGTCATCGAGTAAAAATCAATTTTTATTTGAACGGAAGCCGGTTATCGACAAATCTCAACAAAACAATTAAATGAACGAAAAATATTAATTTTTAATTTTTCTGATTAGGAATAATTATCATGAATGATGGAATTTCTTTTGGCTACCAGTAAACATTATTGATGAAGAAAATTTGATTTTGATTGTTAGTGACAAATATAAATGGTCTGAATTTTTTTTTAATTACCATCAATCAATGTCTACGATAAAAATTTTGTCTCGTTACATTCGACTATTGTCAGTTGTTATTGATTAATTACAAGTGTTAATAAAAATATTGTACTACAATGTCTTTTATCGTATTCCTTGTTTCGTATATTTTCATACTGTTTTTTTTTTTTTTTTTTTGCTTAATAGAATATGTTTAAGTTTTATATTAAGAAAACGATTAAAGTTTTGCTTAGTAAAATATATGCTTTTTTTACGTTGTCATTGAATATTTACTAATTATCGGTAATGCTAATAACAATTGACGATAGTCGAATGTAACTAGACGAAATTTTTATCGTGGGCATTGCTCGATGGTAACGGAAAATATCGGTTATCGGTAGCCAAAATGCAATTCAGGTTATCGACAATGGTTATCGGTAACTAAAATTAAATTCCCGCGGTCGATAATTATTGCTGGTTATCCAACAAACCCTTATCATTTGTAATGGTTATTCGTATTAAATATTTCTTTAATTAAAGATATTAACTCTTATACTATAACTTTTAAGATTTGTCTTATGACAATTATATTGTCTGATTTTCAACCTACAATAAATGATTCACATTTTTGGAAGAATAAGTGACTGGATATTTAAATCGTTCTCTGCTATACAAAGCAATAAAATACAGAGATAGTGCTGTATGCGAATATTAATGTAACTGTACACGCTTCGAATTCTAATCTGGCAACGCGTTTTTATGATACAAATGTATTCATAGTGCGTGCCAATTCGGATACCAAATAATATGCTACATACAACACACACCACCTACAATAATGTTCTGTTTAATCGGAGATCCTCAAGTATCTGGAAAAACACTAGTGATAGGAAAAATGTTTTGGACAAAACTTATATAACATCGAGGGTCATATATCTTGCAACGACCTTGAAACGTTGTGTAAACGCGACATTAAAATTCGTAAACGGATACCCCATTTTTTGCTACGTATTTTCGTAGCCGGCACTCAGATGTTTTCGAAACATTGCAAGATAAACAATTAAACTCTGGAAACAAATAATCTTTTAAATTCAACATATAAGAAATTCGATACGAGCAATTACATAAAGTAACCGAGTCTGAGAATTGATCGACTACTTCGGACATATTAGAAAATCGTAATTTTGTGTTTCGGCAATACCGTGCCAGTAGCAGTGTTACGAGAAACGTCTTTATGCGCCGCGTGGTGTGCATCGGTAACGTTAATGCCGGCGGCATATCGAATTTTAAAATTCATATCTCGATAACGGGTGACGCAAAAGACACGAGTATCCAGTGTTTTGAAAACGTCTGTAAATCAGGTATAAGAATATGTAACAAAAATGATGATTTTGAATGAAACATTTTACTGTCAATATTTTATTTCAATATTATATTTCAATGTCACCGGTTAAGTGGATAAAGGCACAGTGTGTCCTATCTCGATACCATACAGTTTCTGTTCGGAACATCTTTTCAAATTATTCCGAATATTTGAACGTTCCCGGTTACACAGAACGTACTGTATACAAGGTGTTTCTGGCTTACAGAAACAGTATAACTATAACTTCGTACCAAAAAACGTTTGAGAAATAACTTGCAAAGTGCCATTACGCTCATTTTTTTAACTGAAACTCGCTAATTTTTTATGAAGCATTCGATGCATTTTTTAATTCTCAAGAAATATGAATAGTTCGCAAGATATTTCAATTCTAATTTTCACAAGCATTCTACTTTGCGTTTTTCCTTGTTCCTCATATGCA
The DNA here is from genome assembly GCF_014825855.1 of Bombus pyrosoma. Classification (NCBI taxonomy): domain Eukaryota; kingdom Metazoa; phylum Arthropoda; class Insecta; order Hymenoptera; family Apidae; genus Bombus; species Bombus pyrosoma. Next base: position 2,860,927 of record NC_057786.1, on the reverse strand, counting down.
AAGTTTCATTACAAGATTAAGATTCAAATATCCTTTCACTAACCATTTTGCGATTCAAGTACCTGAATACATTTTTGTAGGAAATGACAAACGTATCAAACGGTGTACAATAAAATATATAGTTCCATCCAAGAAAAAAAAAAAAAAAAGGAACAAGATACGTGACCTTGAAATCTTCGAAACGTCCCTGCTTTCGGAAAAGAAACACGCACTCGCATCACTCGCGATCATTCAATTTTTGCTAACGAAATTTTTCTTCCTCGATTAAAATTAATTTTCAATGAAGAACAAATTAATCTTCTATCGTCCGAACGCTATGGCTTGTCCTATAGTTACCGGAAATGCTACTACGTAATACATCGTAGAATACGTATCGATTCGAATGCTGAATACGAATAAAAATTGGCGGACCAAATTTGCACGATAATTCACGTAAAGCACGCATGGCGTCGTACAGTACACAGACGGATTTCTCATAGAAATTAGTCGTTAGCACCTAATGTTCTGGGTAATGGAAATCCGGTTAGCGACGTGTGTGTCAACCACTTACCTGCGTTCTCAATTACGAACAGTACAGATGCAACTTTACGAATGACGCAATGTTCACAAGTCACAGAATAGGTTAGAATTCGCGAAAGCGAATGTCGCGGGTTCGACAATTAGTATGTCGACAGATTCTTCGCGATCGTTTCCCGCGTAAACACTTTCAGCACTCTAATACAATCACTGAATTCATCCGAGAAGATGAAGTTTCCACGTTCGATGAGAAGTTCTCGGGTGCGATTCATGCATGAAAGAAGTGCTCTAATCTTCTTGAACTCAAAGAAGCAACTATCCCCTCTGTTCTCGAGAACGAGTATTTTATGGTGGTCTGCGAACCTCCATGGCAAACGACATTCACCGCCGGCAAATGATGATTACTTCTCTCGGTCATTATCATCATCATTATCGTTACGATCATCATCATCATTATCATCATCATCACCATCATCATTATCCTCATCATCATCATCATCATCATCATCATCATTGTTGCCGTTGTCATCGTCTACCATTTCTTCGTTATAGTCATCGTTCCATAGAGGCATTTCGACATCAAACTAGCATAAACGAATAATTTCCCTCGTTTAAGGAGAATAAACGAGATTTGCGAAGCTTCCTGTTTCCTATAGAATATTCCTATAGAAAATCGGTGGAGCCATTGCAACCAAGTGAGAACTTGGTCTTCTAAATCAATAAAGTAGGAAAATAATTCGAGTGAAATAACGGCGGGCAATTCGAAATCAATCGATATGAAATTAATTTAGTGCTGTAAATTCACGATTACCTGTTATCGGTAACGATAAACGTTCGCAATATTTGAATGCCATTGATCGATCGATAAAAATGTTTTTGTGATATTTTTATAATATTATCTATATATCTATCATGTGGCGGTCAAAAGAAAGTTTAGAAAATAAGAAGCGTAAAACGACATGGTAATTTTGCGAGGTGAATTTATATGTAACTAACAGACTGTGGATGTTTATGCAATCTCACGTTTTTATCGGGATAATTAAAGAAACGGAAACTAAATGGAAATTTGTTTCGTCTACCGAATATCACAGTAGGTGCTCCGTTCTAAATATTGCATATGTTCTTACGTATTATACGTACTCTCGAGATTTTTAGCATCTTAAATTTCCTAGAAAGACGCGTAAACATCCGCAGTCGACTAACAAGAGCAACAAATAAGTACAGTGTATGTATGCTGCAGAACAGATGATCGTTATCGATATGGCAGGAAATGTTCGGTAACAAAAGTTACTAAAATCTCTAGTGTATCAATTTTAAGCTTTCTTTTATTTGCTATTGTACGTACATTTAACTATATATACATTATATATATATATGTACGTCAAACGAACGGCGAGGAACGATCCCTTGAGAGAAAAAGTAGGAAAGAAATATAGTATAACATTTTTTCGTCTTTCTTTTAGATTTTTCTCTTTTTTTTTCTTTTTTAGCGATCATTTATTTGGTATCAGTTTTTAGCTACATCGATAAGAATGAAATAGGATCTCATTCTACTCTCTTTCTACTCGTTGTTACTAATACGCAACCGGTATACAAATTATATAATACAAGTATATAACAATATATAATAAAATATATAATAAAATATATAATAAAAAAATATAAAGAAATTTCGTATAGCGTGTATTGCGTGTGATATGTAATTGTGTTTGTAATTATACTGATATATAGTGTCCACGTACATGTTGCTGTTTAGCTTTGTTTTTTGTATCAGCCTCATGGAGAAATATGTAATAATATACAGAGTGTCTCCGAAAGCATGATACGAACGATCAGGTGGCGATTCTAAGTGGAAAAATAATAAAAAATAAGTCGAGAAAGGAGAATAACATTTTTTCGTTCGACGCTTCGTTTTCGAGAAAAAATGAGTTTGCAAACGTATCAGGTTACCCGTGTATTTAAAATGGAAGTTTCGAATTACGAGATCTCTGTCTCTCCTCGCATCTATATATTACTAAATATCTTTCTCTATTACTATAAATAGTATAGCTAACGTCTTAGCATGCTTCTTGCTATTGCCGTTATCTTATCTCCGCGATATCGTTTGTTACTTTTGCCATATTCTCTGTTTAATTTGGATGGTTTCATAAATAAGGACAAGATTCGTCATTTTTTAGGATCATTTTATCAACGTGGAAGCAAATGCACGGAGTACGTGCGGAAATAAGTGAAAAATGTGGAATGAAGTTGTTTCGTTTAAGGTTATAAAAATAGAGTATGAACACGTTTAATTAAGAACTGGGCTAGCGCACGTCTACCATCAAGCTTTTGATTTATTTTTCTCTGAAACGAAGCGTCTGCTGCAAAAACTTCATTCTACATTTTCGACTTATTTTTGCTCGTACAACAACTTCCTACCGATTATTTACCCCTGTCCAATCTGCAATTAGCCACGTTCAATTATACTTGATTATACCTAAATTTGCAAACTGGATTTTCTCGAAAATGGAGCTTCGTAGAGAACACATTGTTTCATATCTTCGACTTATTTTTTCATATGGATTTACCTCCTGTCGGTTCGTGCGCCATGACACCTTGTATAACACATACAGCATGTAATATACTGTGCTGTGAATAATTATTTTCTGCGTTATTTCTTCAAAACTAAAAAATAAAAAAAAAAACATCCTGTGTGGATATGAGCTTCGTAGTTAAGAGAAATTGTTTTCGTAAATAGTAAATTAAAGGATATCGGTTACATGGAGAATTATTGCCTTTGATAACCGAGATGGAGAACGAAAAGATAATTTTTCAAATAAACGACGTTGCTATTCGTATAGCCGCGAGTATAAAAAAGTGACTTCGAGATTTCTGAATAGAATTATTCCCATGGCCAGCATCGATTCCTCATCTGAACGTTATCGACAACCTGTGTGGAATTCTAACGAGAGAAATTTACGATCAGGAGAAGTAGCTATAAAAAATATTGTTGAACTTAAAAAATGAATAAAATCCGCGTGGACGGGAAATTTATTCAAAACGAAACATTATATAAGTTAGTGGATATAGCGTACCGAACAGATTAATAAAAGCAATAAAAAATAAAGGAATAAAATAAAAAAAAAATATCGAACGAGGACGTAAGAAAATTTACATTGAGTTTATATGTCTTTCACGATCGAAAACATAATTTTCAGAGAAAATTTCATTTTTGCCGGACTTGAAAAGAAGAAAGTTCTTCTTTCTTGTATCCTTCGTTTTTGTTTTTTATTATAATATAAAATTACATAAACTTGTTTTGTCAAAATAGTTTCGTCAACGTTTGTTTTAATATTACGAACGATAGGATTGAGTTTATAATTATTCAGGGCATTGTATGCCTACATTAAACTGTTTCTCCAGTTGTTTCCGCTTTTGCGTAGTTTCTGCAATTGCTGTTTAACCTACTGTTATTGTTACTCAGTCAATGTGCAATATGTCCTTTATTTGTATTGTGTGTATGTAGTTCATGCGTGTGGCATTGTCTTGTATATTTACGTGGAAAGGGAATATTGTGCTGAGAAATTCTTCTTTATCTTCAATTTTACACTTTTTTTCTTCTTCTCTACCTGTTTGTGTATGCTGCTTATATATGTTATAAGGTGCCTTAATCCTGTCAGCTAAATAATTAATAAAGCTAAACATTTTGTTCTTCTTAGTTATTTTACTTTGTTACTTGTACAACACATATTATACAATTTATTGTAAATTGCTAATTATTGTATAATGCTGAACATTTTGTTTTTAGTTATTTTACTTTGTTACTTGTATAATATATACTATACAAAGCAATAATGTATAATATAATATGTATTATATATATGTCGGAGATGAAAGAACACCGGAGCCTTCCTTTGGAACTTGGGGAGAATCCCGTAATATTGTAATCCGGATTTTACCATAGCCATAATTAAATAATTGTCATTCAATCCGATTGTGTTTATTCGAAATTTGTAACAATGAGCTTGGGCCCGAGGCGACAATCAGTCGCCAACGTAGCCGCGGTCAAGGGATAAACGTTTACCTAAACAAAGGCATAGAGTAACCGTATAGCTCTCCTTGAAAAAATATAGCAGCGGCACGCGATAGTAAACACTCCAACGGATTCTGTCCCGTGGCTTGCTACACAAAGACCGCATCCTTTGAACAAGATGATTAGCAGATGTCGATGCATCTCCACAGTACATATTCAGCTAGCCTAAGGACCCGCTATAAATCTTAGAATTTATTTAGCCGAGGTTCGTCAAACTGACAAACAGTCTTAGTCTTCGCAGCCTCTAAATTTGTCACCTACTGCGGAGAGATATGAGAAATCTTCTTTTCTCACGTACGACGCTTTCGCTAGCAACTCTCTCCCT